>NC_135182.1:1555000-1602500 GCF_041146795.1 Maylandia zebra
GCCGGCCCTCGAGCACTGGAGCTTTGCACCTCTGACCTGAGCTTAGCAATAAGCCTGAATTCATTTAGTCACTGTTCATTTTTATTTCTTGAGGTCTTAAATGTCTTAAAAAGCATTGATTTAGGATTTTTCAAATCCTGCAGAAATCCTGGAGGGGAGATTACTCCTGCTGGCTGTTCTACAAGTGCAGCTGGAAAGGTGGGAAACCTGGTTTAGTGGCAGCAAATCATGTTACTGCGACGTGGCAACAGATATCGTCTCTGGCTGTTGAAGGCACGACATGCTGTCAGACAGCAAGTTGCATCGTTATGAGACAAGTGTGATAAAAGCATGTCGTTCCTGCTGTGAAATACTCAGATGTCATTTCTATTTTCTGAGCTCACAGATGTGAACTTTTGCCAATAATCTAGCTTTTCGCTAACTGAAGAATCACTTCAGCTTGTGGACTGCAGTATATGAAGTGTGCATATCAGTGCTTCACTGTGTGAGGGGATTAGGACAGAGAGGGCGGAGCTGCCTCTGATGCCCACAGTAAACGCTGCATTCATCCTGTTGGTTTGATCTTTTACTTTGACCCGACTGGGCTGAGTGTTGGTGACACTGGTAGTCTTCACCCCGTCTCCAGGGCTGCAGCCTGGCAGCACGGTGGTGTGATGGTGATGTTCTCTTTGATGCTTGTGTGCTGTTGCTGATACTGAGCGTGTGCAAGCACAGCTAGTAGCTGCTGAGCTTTTTTGAATATTACAAATATATTTGTAATTAAACAGACTTTTGGATAAATGTGTTTTATATCTGCTCATTTATTTATTTCTCTAAAACTGTTGCTAGACTTGCTCTTGTGTCGTTATCGTCCATGTTGCTTGTTATCATCATGGTTTGGGGTTTCTGCTAACTTCCTGTTTTATTGTGTACATACTCTTCCTCCACCTTCGCTCCCAGTGCATCTTGCTCTGCTTGAAGTGTCGTTCTAGCCGTTTCCTTGCCAGTTCGTTCAGTTCACAGAGTTTTTCCAAGTCGCTCCTTGTTGTCACAGCTCAGGTGCTCAGCCTTTCCGCTACCTGGAAATCCATCTTTGTCACTCTCGAGTGGTCACCTACAGGCTCTGCTGCTCACAGCTGCAGACATCGCCCTCCACCATTTTTGATGGATGTCTGGACTCTAGTCTGACTGTGCAATGACACAATCTTATCTTTAACTTCTTTTTGCATTATTGTGAAAATGATCCACTTGCTGTCACTTGTTTTTGCTTTTCTGTAAATTCTTTGATTTTTTGCCCCCTGCTGCCATCAATGAATCATTGTTGCCCCAGCAGATGCTCCCTCAGTTCCCTTTGTCACGTTCCACTTTCTCTTAGCAGTGCCTGGCATTGAGCTTTCCTTGTGTTTCCTTGTGAAATCTTTGCAAAAAGGATTTCATCCTTGCAAATCAGCTCCTTGCCATTTTTCTCCCCTGAGTCAGACAGATGTGTTTGCATTTCGCTCTGTGTCTCGTGTCCTGTACTTGGACCTGCACCCTGTGGATCGTTACAGCTTTAGGCCCAAACTTCATGAAGCTGAATCGAGCTGAAGTGAACATGAAGCTCGGCGGGGGGGGGGGGGGGGGGGGGGGGGGGTCGTCTGACAGCAGCGTCGCTGTTTCCTCTCGATGTCCACTCTGACAGTCACAGGAAGGATTTATCTGCTCACAGCCAGGATGGAGAGGAAATGTAATTACAGCAACAAAAGCTCTTTAAATACACATACATCATCGGAGTGTTATATTAAGATCTGCATTGCTCTGCTGTTAAGCCAATTTCAAATGTATTTTATTGTTTTTTCATGATTGGTCTTGGTCAGCGAGCGTGTCTGCTCTCTTCCGCTCATATTTCTGCAGCAGCCGTTCACACGCTGACATTTTAATCTCTCTGCTTAATAATAAAGAGAGATCCCATTAAATTCTGTTTTTTCCTCACCTAATGGATCGTTCACCTTCTGAAATCATTTGTTAGTGAGAGGACAATCGATCTTCGGTGGATCTCACAAGAAAAACATTATCTTTTGAAGATTTAATTTTCATAAAGCGCAGAAGTGATGTTGAGTTTGGTCTCATGCTAACATGTGACTGTGTCTGAAATGTCGTTTCCTGCTCTTGTGGGAGGAGATAACAACACTTCACAGAGACAATATTAGAATGAATATTAAAAACAGCAGCTTTGATGTTTCCAGACAAAAATAACAGCCTTGATTAGAAGCTTTGTAAATATAAAGACAGTGTGTGTGTAATCATAAAGACACAACGTGTGATTCTCTGTTTCACGGCCTCGCAGGAACATCTGTGAGCTTCCGCTGCACGTCGTGGAAAAGGACTGATGTGCAGACTTTGAGTTCATGGACCTTGCAAAATCCCCAAAGCTCGACTGGAAACACTTTCTAAAGTTTGGCCCAGAGTTGGCTCACAGCTCGCTCACAATGCAAAGACCTGAAGCTGGTGCTGTCTTGTCAGATGAAGCTGAGAATCACTCTTTAGTTGTTCCTGTAAAGTGTGGCTGTGGCTGTGCTCTGCATAAAACACGTGCGCCTAAGTTTCAGCTTCAAAGCTGAAAATCCAACTGTGGATATTTGGACTTTACATTTTGCCAGGATGGACGTTTTTAATCGCTGATACAAAGATGAGTTTATATCACACTGTCCATGCAATCGCTCTTTTCCATTATTTTATCCATTCAGCAGCTTTACAGGTAGATGTTTGCGCAGTGTTGCCTTCAAGGTTCAAACATGTCAAATTTATGTTCCCAATGAAAAGTTTCACACACAGATAGAAAAATGGAAAATGAAGGCTTAGAGGGAGGAGAGTATTTACATGAACCTGATACTCGACACGTGTTTGTTAAAGCACTGGGATCCATCGAGTCCATTCACTCAAATGTTGTTGCTCTGTTTTTCAGTCGTGTGCTAAACTCGCTGAACGTTTGTCCTCCACACAGGCTGTACTTTACATACTGGTTCTACTTTTATGTCATCATGTTCAGATTACACTTTTATTAAACTGAATGAAAACAAAATGCCTGTAAGAGACTTGGCAGCTTCTAAAATTGTGTTTATTTCAGATGCTGCTGCTCACTGCTGAGCTGGCACGTGTAACCAAGAAGCGTAACAGTTACACTGTTGCCAGTTTAAGGTTTGAATCCTCCGGTCAGCCCAGTGCCAAACACACAGAGCCCCACAATGTCAGCATGTGCACAAAAGCTAACACAGCTCCCACCATCACAAACATGCCTTATTTCACCAGAGATTTCACCTGAGGCAGCTCATTACGAATGCCTGCTATATATATAAATATAGGCAGAGCCTCAGTCGATGTGGAACAATACAGGATTTAACAAGTATCATCTGTCAGCCTCGGGGGATCATGAAAGGAGATTATATTCACACATTTGTATTTTTATTTCTCAGATAAATTATTTTCAATCTCAAGTCATCCATCTTCCACCTTCAGAAAGGAGAAATTTGTCACGAGTCATATTTCTTCTGTCCTGTTTCGCCCACAACACCTCGTCTATCAAATTATACATTTATATATCAGTTTGGTGATGTTTCCTGAACGCGCACAGCACCTCTAAACATGCAACAGTGACCCCTTTAAGGTTTGCGTCCACCTCTGCATATCCACGTAGCTCAGGACAGCCGAGCTCTTTCAAAGGCCATTTTTTCTGCTTTCTGAAACTTCTTTAGCGTGTGGCTAAAACACAAGCTCATCTTGACTTCATCGCTGCGTAGCTCACTGGCGACTTCGTGGATTTAACATTCAGTTTTAAACGAACCCTGATTTTAAAGTTGCCGCAGGGCGTTATACCACCACATCACCTGTGCATCCTAAATGTGTGTCTCAGGAGGAACGGCGTCCCAGCAGAGAGGCTTCCTGGGCTGCATCAGGTCTCTGACCGCCAATGGTGTCAGCTTCGATCTGGAGGAGAGGGCCAAGATGACGCCGGGAGTGAGCGCCGGCTGTCCCGGCTACTGCACCGGATCCAGCAGCCTCTGCCACAACCGAGGGAGGTGCGTGGAGAAAAGCAACGGCTACATCTGTGACTGCTCACAGTCTGCCTACGGAGGAACCACCTGCAACCAAGGTGAGTCCTTGGAAACAACCGTGCAGGCTGCGTAATTCATTTAATTGAATGATGTTGATTCTAACAAACAGATGATCGATCACCGTCGAGGTTATTCCATTACAGGGAACCGATAGCAAATGCAAGTAATGCAGAAGGCAATTAATACCTGTCCTGACTCCAGCTCCAAGAACATTTCAAATGCATTAGAACAAATTATCTCATGCAGTCTGTGAGCAGAGAAGAGAGCAGACACAATCACAACAAAAACCCATCAACAGCCAGCACAAATAGCAGAGGAGCAGGCTGTGAAAACAAGCATATGGATGCAGTACAAAGAAACAAATTGAATATACATTCTGTGGGAACAGAGATGAAAAGCCTGGCTGCAAATATGCCTAATCACAGAGTACAATTTACGCTGCTCCGTCCTGTCTGGAATGTTAACCTGTTCGCTTCAAAGATGCTGCTGGTTTCTTACAGCGAGCCGTGGTTTGGCTGTTTCTGCAGGCGTGGTTTCAGCTTCATCTCGCTCTGCGTGGGAGTGCGAGCTTTTTGAAGCAGATTTTCAAGCACTGCATATTCAAAGTTTTGTCATGTGGAAACAGTTTAAATGCAGTGCTGTTGCATCTGACAGGATCATTCCCGATTATTTAATGTTGCCGCGCTTCCATTGTGTCTCTATTGCTGTATAAGTCACACTAACGTGTGCTGCAGACGTTCAGGGAAACAAAGTCACACTAACAGTTTGTCACTGAAAGCTTTTTCCTCTCTGCAGTGTGAGTGAAAGCAAACAAAGAGCAGACATTTAGCTGCATCCCCATGTGCTCGCCAGCTGACTGACATATTCATCTGCACATGCTCGTCTGTTCTCAGTGATAGTGATACTTTGAGTGCGTGCTGGAGCTCTAACTAGGGTTGCCAACTCCCTGAAAAATAAATAAGGGACACCTCGTGGCCAGGGCCGGGCGACCCAGTTGTCTTCACCCTTCCCAGTGTGGTAGCTCTTTTTTTTGTGTGTGAAATTATTTTTTAACCATTTGACTTGAATTTGATTTAAGCAGATGCATATTCTTTGTGATATGAACACATGTGAAACAAATGATCATTTAGCCATTTATTTTTAGCTCAAAATGACAACATTAACACATAAAACAGGTCTCTTTCTTAAACAGAAGCCTGTCATGCTTAACTTTTGAGAATATAAGTAAATCTTTCTTTAAAAGAACTCTGTCCTGCTTAACTTAAAATTATATAAATTAATAGAAAACAATAGAACGAAAAACATTCTTGTAACTGTGCACATATAGTGCATTTAGTACAATTGGCTTCAGCTGAGGTATTATTTCAGCTTTTCTAATGCTAATCAGCTGCTCCTGTTTGTAAACCCGCTTGTTCCCATGATTACGCATCATAACTCATCATCATTATTCATCTATGTATTACTTTTATGTATTAGTGATCAATTTGTTGTAATCATCTATCCTTACAGATGTTTATTACACAAAATAAGTTATATTATTACACTTCTGGCCACATAGCGCTGATATTCACTGCACATGCCCATATTAACCTTAACCAGAGGGTTTAAACAACAAACCAGTGTTTACATACCATATCTGCTTCTGCCGTGGCCTGGTGGACAAAAAATTGGTAAAGGGTTCCCCGAGCTGTCACGCCCCTCATGTTCTTCTTGTGCCACCACTAGAAGCATGCCTATGGAAAAAGTGCGCCGGCACACAGTGCAGTGCGCTTTATAGGTGTTATCGTGCACTTTCCCAGCCAGGTGTTTTCCTTTTCCCAGTCCTCCCTGTACTTTTGCAGCCTTTTTTTTTCTTTCTCTGAGCGAACAAACATTGCTGCTCTAACGCTGGGCTCACACTGTGCGATTTTTGGCCCATTTTGAGCCGATTTTTGAGTCGTGCGACCGATTTGGTGATCGGCCCGATTTTGGCCTTCATCGTGCGTCGTGTAGTATACGTGGGGTAACGAGAAGCGATTAACACCTCACGACCAGCTCCCGATCATCAATCGCTCGTGAGCCGCTCACACTGCTCACGCGCAAACACGTAAACGTCGGTGAAAAAGACGGAGCAGCACGGCTGTGCAGCGTGTGATCTGGACACAAGTGATGGAGGCACAACTTGTAGAACTTTGGAAAGCTCATCCGAGCCTTTTCGATGTGGCCTCACAAAATTATCACGACCACAACAACCGTGAAAACAGTTGGATTTACACTGCTGCTCAATCACAGCTGATCAATGTTTTTCATTAGCAATTTAGCAAAGTTGATGTGGTGGTGTGTCTGTGTGAGTGAGAGACAGAGAGAGTGACAGATTTTCTGTTATAACCTTCATTTTATGGAGGCACAGTGTGAGCACTCAGGTCGCATCAGAGCATCGGGCGGTATAGTGTGAGACCTGCATCGTGACCTATGAACTTCTAACCCCTGCGAGTCAATCGTGCAGTTTGAGCAGGAGCTGAATAACGTGACTGAAAAAATCGCACAGTGTCTGCCCAGCTTTAGGTTTACTGTCGTCCGAGACTTGCACCGCAGTGTCAGCGTTTGTTTCCCTGTTGGCCATGCTTCTTGTTGTGGTCATCTGTTGTCTTCCGGTATTTTCTCCGTAAGCGACCTTTCCTCGACCAATGAGATGAGCGGTAATCTGAATTGTCATAAGTGTGCTGTCAGCTCATTGGTCACAAAGCAGGAGAGGGGCTGGGAATTATGTTTTCCAACAAAGCGTTAATTCCATAAACATTTATAGACTACTTTTGATTCTCACTGTATTACGGGACAAAGTGCGTCCCTTATTAGCTCAATACGGGACGTGTGCTTTTGTTTCTAAATACGGGACGATTCCGTATTTTAAGGGACGGTTGGCAGCCCTAGCTCTAACCAATGAGCTTCTTCTCCTTGCTGTAACAGCTTTACCGATCACATGGAAATCTTTGTTTTGAGTAGTGACTGCAGCAGCTTGAGTTTCGCACTCTCTCAGGATGTCCTGTTGTCTCTCTCCCACTACATTTAGCGCCTTCTCTGTCCTGGTAATGGCCCACTGTGTAACCCCACAGGTAGATGTGGTGCCAGTGACCCATCGCTTAGTAAAGTTCTGTCTTCAAGCCTCAAGCAGATCCTTTTGGTGTGTTAAAACAGGAAGTGACACAGAGCAGATCTGACCGTGAAGCAAAGTGACGCTGGCCCCTCCTCACAGCTCGTCACTTACATGGTCAAAGGCGCACGCTGACTCCAGGGTCCATCAGTTACAAAGTGACGTTCGTGTTGTATCAAGTAAGACTTCAAACCAGAAGCTGAGAATATTTTCATGTATAAATCAGGTTTTTGGAGAACTGTTCATTTCCCTGAGCCTCCACAACACGTGGTCCCTACAGATACGACCCTGTGAATCAAAACTAAACTGCAAAATCACCTCAGTTACATAAATCAGAACTAGCCCTAAAGCACAAAGACTGAAGGAATACAAAGTAGCAGTATTGATTCATTTTATCCATGTATATCCTGTCTACCATAGAGTGCATGTTGCGTTCGTGTTCAGGAGTTGCAGAGATTTAAATGAAAGTGTGTTTGCTTCATGACAGAACGGAGCCAGTTTCATCTTCTGTTCTTTACTTAGTGTAAACGCTTTTGTTGAAAGCCGGGCACCCAGCAATGACATGCAGCTGAGCTGCCGCTGACTACAGATTATCTGCTTCAGTGGTGTGTGCTAGCAGCAGAGACTGTAGCACTGCTGACACACTCACTGCTAACGCGTCGCTGCAGCAGCACACTGAGATGGTGGGTAGACGCAACGTGGATCTCATCCCACCCACTCTCCAACACGTTCTGCATTTCATTTGAGCGTTAAGTTATGGTTTGCTTTTTAACCCAGACAGTAAACAAGCTAGCAGCGCAGCCTCAGCACCAGGTGCTGCAGTCAGGTCCTCTCAGGCTCCTGCAGACGAACCTGGTTCCAGCTTGTTACTCGTCTTTTCTCGAATGAGTGAAAGAATCAGCTGAACGCACACTGATTGAAATGCATTCAAATATGGATTTTAAAGCCAATATCACTATGTGATTGGATTATTAGTTAAGTGTACATAACAATTAATGGAAGCTTAATTAAGCTTAATTTGATTAATAGTTAAAAACAACTCTGGTGTTCAGTTCATCCAGGCTTTTGCTGCAGCGTATCAAACAAACACAGTCATGAATAGAAAGGTTTAAAAGGAAACTTGGACACATATATATATTTATATGTGTGTGTATACATATATCTACTGAAACGTAGGCAGTTTTCATTAAGCATGAAGGTATTTGGGAAACTGTAAAACTGCAAATGTGATCGTCTTCTTTTTGGAACCTGCTCAAATTCCAGATTTCCTGCAACAATAAAAGTTCAGTGAAGCTTTGATGAAGTTAATGCAAACAGTTCCTGCAGGTAATGAGCCGCACACTGGTGCAGGGGAACCAGACGGTTCTTCCGGTGATGGAAGACAAACATAGTGTGAGGAGTCAAACCACTTGCAGCTGGTCTGAGGTGAACGGGGCAGACGAGTGTAGGTGTAACACAGATATGAGCTGTTGCCCAGTGACCACACTGTGACCACTCTGTGACCACTCTGTGACCACTCTGTGACCACTCTGTGACCACACTGTGACCACACTGTGACCACACTGTGACCACTCTGTGACCACTCTGTGACCACACTGTGACCACACTGTGACCACTCTGTGACCACTCTGTGACCACTCTGTGACCACTCAGTGACCACACTGTGACCACTCTGTGACCACTCTGTGACCACTCTGTGACCACACTGTGACCACTCTGTGACCACACTGTGACCACTCTGTGACCACTCTGTGACCACACTGTGACCACTCTGTGACCACTCTGTGACCACTCTGTGACCACACTGTGACCACTCTGTGACCACACTGTGACCACTCTGTGACCACACTGTGACCACACTGTGACCACTCTGTGACCACACTGTGACCACACTGTGACCACTCTGTGACCACTCTGTGACCACACTGTGACCACACTGTGACCACACTGTGACCACACTGTGACCACTCTGTGACCACACTGTGACCACTCTGTGACCACTCTGTGACCACACTGTGACCACTCTGTGACCACACTGTGACCACTCTGTGACCACTCTGAATATACCGAATGAAAATCAAATAATACTGTCAGTGAACATTTAGTATTAATAATGCAAATGCAGTTACACTGCAGTGGAAATTCATATAAATGAAAATGTGATAATATTGTAAACGTACCTATTAGCTACCTGCTAGCACTGAGTGAGCAGCCTTTATACATTATTGTATGTCTGCACCTCGTAGCTTTAATAAAGTGAGCACGGGGAAGGACGCTGTCGACCCTCCTCACTGTGCTTCGCAGGCTTGTTTTACGGTTGTATGGTCGAGTGTGAGAACTGCAACAGTTTTGCACATCAAAGTTGTTTATAGGTCTCTGGGAGTGAGGCTGCATTTGTGGGAGAGAAAAATATTTGTGGGCACAGAGGGAGCCGTGTGAAGTCTGATAAATTGCCCCGAGTGGTGAAAGCGAATATCATGAAATAGTAGAATGAGTTTTGCTGCAGCCTTGCTGTGCTGGATGGACACTGAAGCTGGGCTATTTTTAGGTAAGCAACGAAATCCAGTTGATACTGAATAAACCACATCTGAAGGAGCTCGCTGATTTTGTCTCGCTGATTATTTATTGAGTTATTTTTCTTTAAAGGCTGAATCAGCACCTGAACGCGTCTCTTCTGTTTCCCCGTGTCTGCACAGAGGTGTCTGTGTCCTTCGACAGAGAGTCCTCCGTCACCTACACCTTCCAGGAGCCCTTCTCAGTGATGCAGAACAGAAGCTCTCAGGCCTCCACCTCCTCCACGGACAGCAGAGCCAGAGAGGACGTGGCCTTGAGCTTCGTCACCTCCCAGAGACCAGCCATGCTGCTCACTGTCAGCACCTTCAGCCAGCAGTACATCGCTGTCATCCTGGCCACAAATGGTACGTACAGGAATCACACGTGGAAATGTTGTAGTTGTGCAAGCGTGTTCTTTGTGAATGCAAACTTTAAAAACATGAACATGCTTCTCGTAGGCAAAGAAGCCGCGCTGAATAACATCCTGGTATCTGAAGAACTACAGCAGTTCTTTCACAGTATGGGAGGAAATATTTGTTTTGACTCTGTTTTTATGAATCAAGGTTCACTTTGGCCCCGTAGCCCTCTGACTTGGATTCCTGTGTAGTTATTTTGAGTATGTGTTGACCACAGAGCAATCTGGGCTTTGTTCTTAAGAGCATCAAGAGACAAATGTTTGTTTTACAGTCCAGGTGGGGAATTTTGACACGTGAACAAAGGGTGAGTTCAGCGTTCGGGTGGATTTCTCTGGATTTCACCGTATAACTGTAAATGTGGTGTCAACACTTCCACTGTCACATGGTTCATGTCTTGATTTCAGACAACAGCTGGTTTGCCAGAGTTAACGAGTTGATTAGTGTAGTAACGGAGAGAGGAGAAAACAACCTAAGTGCATCCTCTTCTGTCTCGTGCCTCCCAGAGAAGCATCGCACTCTGAATAGAGTCTGGGTTATGTAGTGGCACTAATGGGAGTGAGAAGAAAACCATGGTGCCATGCTGGAGCAGGCGTTTTGGGCCTTTTATTGATGAAACCAGCTGTGAATTGAGCGCTGCCACCAGGTCACTGTGTGGGAAACAGGGAGGACAGTAAAGCACAGCTTGAGGCAGGAAAATGGTGGTGGAGTTGTTGGAGTGGAAGGCTTGTACACTTTCTTTTAGAAATGTGTGCAAACACGGCACCAGTGTGCTCAGCAGCGAGGCTTTCTCCTCCTTTATTTCCTCCGGAGCTGTTAAATAGGAGGAGGAGGTGATCAGCTGTGGGGCCCCTAACGGGAGAACTCGAAGGAAGAAGAAGAAATAATGCTGAATAGAAAACGACGGTTCTCATACTGTACATGTATCTGTGTGCTGTAGTAGTGAGTGTTAGTGGAGCCTAGCAGTACAAACCTGTTGGTGCTCAGCAGCATGAACAACAATCACTGTGCTAACAAAACTACATTCATTTACTTATTTGCTGCATTTTAGCTGCATTTGTCAAAGAGCACTCACTTTCTTGTGTCCACTTGGCCACAGATGCATCCACCACACTGCTGTAGGACTGAACCTATATGAATGGCAGCTGCTAAGTAATCAGCTTGTATATATGGGCAGAATATTCCTCGGGGGCTGGAACAGACCCACAGACCACCTCAGTGTGGGGTCCACCTGAAAGGAAAACTCAACAGCTGCCACCAAAGAGCTTTGGTTAGAAAACTGAATCCATAAACTGCACGGGCACAACACACACACAACTGCTAATTAGTGGTACGTAGCACAGTAATCAGATTACAGCTGGAATATCATAAAAACTGCATCTTATTGGATGGCCTGTAGTTCATAGCAGGCCGTATTATATGTCAGATAATTCCATTAAAATGCTCCAAAAGGCATAAACACAGTGGTGAGGCCAGCGAGGCCTAGCAGACAGCTAGCAGCTACAGCTGTCAGTCAAAGCAAGCACCAGCTAACTTTAAACACTGTCAGTATCCAAATGGAGCTATGAGAAAGTAATCAGCCTTACATGAAGGGGAGAAGTGTTCATAGAGGCCAAAGCAGCTTTGTTTTTGTTAAAGGTTTAAGTGTCATCACCGATGAGAAAGGAGGGAAAAGGTCCGACACAGAGTTCAGATACTGGAAAGTCTGGATTTTGTTTCCGGGCTTTGAAAAATGAGTCGCTATCATCAGATAGCACCATCAGATTTATGAAACGTGTGTAACCACCTTTAACCAGCCTGCACCAATATGCTGGTGAATCTGAATTATTCAGCAGCCTTTTAGACTCAGTTTGCATACTATGTGCATACTGCCCTGATGTTGTGAGAGAGAAATCTGCACCATCCAGGCAAAAATAAGGAGGAAGTCTGGCTACAGAAAATTAAATGATAGCGTCTGACGTCCAAGGAAGAAGTCAGAACAAGTGCATTGTTGCAGTATAAATAGGACAAAAATGATTGTTAGTAGTGGGAGTAAGTCTCTAAAGTCTACGGCAGCCAGGCTGTCAGTTGTATCCATGGTCAGAGGGACGTCTGCATTTAGTACACTGTTAGTACACGAGGCCCGTTCTTACAGTACTTATGCATCCACATGGCTTTGATTTCCTGTTCCACGCTGCATTGTTATGTTCTCCATTTGTGTTTGTTTCATGCGTCGCGCTCACACGTAACCGAAACCTGTATCTGCTGTGAAACTGAATTTGAGTCAGTCAGGAGTCTGAAGGACGGCCGCGTGGGGAGGATGGGTGTTCGCTGGTAACAGTGAAGGAGGCGGTGTCAACCACAGCGGTAGACATGATAGCAGGGTGTCATAGATTTGAAGGTGGATGGGTAGAAAAAGAATCTGGAGATGGATTTATGGAGCAGGACATCAGCTCCCCACACCTGTGTTCAAACACGAGCACGCAAAAGACAAAAGGTAGGAAGACAAAGGGTTTATCCCACAGGTGGAAACGATGGTCTCTGCTCTCTGCAGCTCAGTTACTGCGACGTCTTGTTGGGGTTAAGCACGCCCACCTGCAGCATTGGAGGGTGTTAGTTACACAACACCTGTTTTCCTTTCTTTTAACCCCTTTCTGGTATCAGGGAGAACGCCTACATCCCTGTTACCATGGTTACCAAATGATATAATGCATAATTACACAGCAGATTGCTCCCTTGACGGTGAGCTGGTTCCAAGTTCACTCGGAGGCTGAGAGCGATTGTGTAAAAAATAGAATCTGCCTAAAGTAGAAGGATTTAGTCATATTTGCAGGGCTCTTCAGTTTAATGCACAGCAACAGCTCACTGCATGTGTGAAGGTCTGTTTGTTGAATGTTGTGTAGATTGTGCCGTTGACACTTGGTGCTTTTGATGGAAGATCAGAGCGTGAGAAAGTCAAGCACATAATTACTTTATGCGGGTCACAAAGTCAAACGCAGTCGTGGCAGCTCAGCAGGTGTCAGCGCCGGCCAACCAGCTGATGGATCGCCCGATGCAGAGCCGGTCACATACAGCATGCACACGAGGGGTGGGCGATATATGCAAAATATGCAGTAAAAATATCTGTGAAGACAGAAAAAGCCTCTGTGTGCCTGCAGCTTGTGGCCGCAGCATTAAGTAAATGCAGAAACCAGATTTCCCAGTTAGCTGCTGTCACTGGTCACACACTCCCTGCCTGTGTGCAGCAGCAGTATAGTTTAACAGTGGCGCCACAGCGGTGACTGCTGAACACTTTAGTTTAACAATAACTGAAGTCACTCAGCCCTGGAGTTCGTGTCACATTGTAAAGCTCATGTGGGAAGTTGTGTCTTTGTTAAATCTCAGGTCCAACTTTTGAAGCAGCTGTTTAAAGAACTGCTTTTCCATTACATGTAACTGCACCATTAATTCCCATCCCTCGTTTCACTTCCTGTCATATGGAGTGCAGCTAGCTAGCGAGTGCAGCTAGCTAGCGAGGCGCTCTAGTGACACTGAGGAGTCACTTGTTTGTGCGGCACATCAGCAGCTGCTGGGATCTCCTCCCGGTGAGTCTGCTTCTGCTCAGCTTCTTTCCACCTTCAGTACGAACAATATTTTGCAAATGAGGTTGTTGGAATGATTATCGGAGGCTGCGTGCAGCTCTGTCTTGCATTGGGGAATGTAAACACATGTAAACACATGTAAACACATGTAAACACATGCGGTGACAGCCCTATGTGACATTTTCACATGTTCAAATGTATTCTCGTCATATTCCTCACAATATGATATAATGTTATATGATGGTCTGTCTCTACTTTCTGCAGTACAGTCCTGTTCAGCTGATGCTGACGAGGGTACCACAGTGTGTCCAGCACTGCTTTAATGCAGACAGAGGGGTCTGTACCTGTAGCAGCAGCTTCCCAGGCCTGATCGGCCTCCATTACTGCAGAACAGCTTACCTTACCTTTGTGAACTTCTGCCACTAACCTTTGTACCATTTCAAGCTGTTCATTGGACTTGCACAACTTGACTTGAAATAAATAACTGGGAGAATCGGGGTGTTATAACAGCAGTAGTGTTTATGGCAGGGCTGGTAGGTCCATAGTCTTTCTGTATCTGTTTCCTTAATAAGTTTAATTTGAAATGTTTCTCCTCACATACAACGTCTTGAATAATCAGCCCATCATAACTTACAAACCTCACAGTACCACATAAACCCAGCAGAGCACCTAACTCTCCGACTGGTTCCTGGGATATCTAAAAGTAGAAGGGAGGCCGAGTCTCCAGCTTTCAGGCCGCTCTTCTGTGAAATCCCAGCTTGGAGTCAGGAAACAGACAGCCTCTCTACTTTTAAGATTAAGCCTAAAACTTTCAGTGTAGATAAAACTTATAGTGTGGGATAGGGCTGGGCGATATATCAAAAATTTATCGTTACCGAAATTTATGACTCTCATCGACGTCATTTTGCCCATGTCGGTAAATTCGGTATTTAAAGAAAAGAAAAGGCATGTGCAGGTTGGCGATGTTCATGTCCCTTTAAGACGCTGTGCTACGTTACAGACTTGACGGGGTGGAGTCACATGACTCTACTACCTGAAACAAGACGAGACACGGGTGAACAAATGGAGGACGATTTAAATGTTGAAGCAGCAGCGACGGAGGTAGAGCTGGTGGAGGAGGAAGAGGAGACGCTTGTTAACAAAAAAAAATGCATCATCAATCGTTTGGCAACATTTTGGATTCAACAAGGATGATATTGATCAAAAAATTGTTAAATGTAAACGCTGCAAAAAGACTGTTGCGTCTTCCACCACCTGCAGCACAACCATGTGATTCAATTCGAAGACATAAAAAAAGCTCAAAGTGAGAAGAGAGTAGGACCAGCAAAAACGTCTTCCTCCACCAGACATTATTTGTTTACAAGTTATACAAGTTCTAGTACCTCAAGGCCTTAGCAGAGATAGGCCTTTGTCCATGATGGCATTACATTTGCACAATCATTGTTTACTTTGTGAATAGCCAATGTGAAACATTTATTATTAAACTATTTTGTTTACATTTTTTAGAAAGCATGGTTACATATTGTATCCTACACTTTTTATTTTGTTCAGTTAATAAATCTTAACCACTAAAAGTACTTACTACTATTGTCTTCATTTATTTTCAGTGACATTTTACAGTCCTTTAAAGTGGTAATAATATAATTGCAATGAATAGGTCTAGGGGGAATAATATTATGAAAATAACTGGAGGAACTATGCTGCCTGCCACAGCCCCATCAAATGAAGAAAAAAAACGTTAGTTTTTTTGGCACTTGGGGTGGTTATCGTCCATTTATCGTTATCGAGGTTAACTGCTCAATTTATCGTGATATTGATTTTAGGCCATTTTGCCCAGCCCTAGTGTGGGTTGCATTAGGGTACCCTGCAATAGGCCTGCAGGCTGCTGGGGGCTTCCCATGTCACCAGTTTGCCCATCTGTATCTGGAAGTCCCGAAGGATCTCCCAACATCTAACCTGCAGTCCACTGACATCTCCTGTAGCGGTGCTATTTATCACGTACGACTTCACTTTAAATAAATTGTGGGACTGAAATAAACACTGTTTGGACACAGACTGAAATTTAGGATGGTTACTGTTAACCTACTAACGTTACTATGAGGTATAACATGATGTTAGCTTAAGCATGAGAAAATATCAGGCTCATATTTTAGCCTGAGCTCCACTGCTTGACTTGGACCCTGGAGGAAAAGGTCCCTGCATATGTTACAGCTTATCACCTCAGAGTCTCCATTTTTCAGATTGAGACACAACAAAGACCTCAGAGCTTTAAGCGAACAGCCACGCTACATCCAAACCTGCGAGTGCCACATTGAGTGACACCTCTGTGCAGTTTTTAGCCAGAGCCCTAATCCGCTCGTGTGTGTTAAACCTGAGCAGCCAAATTGCATGGGTCTCTGTAAACAGTGAAGGGCAGGGGAGACACTTTATCCACAGTGACCTTGCTCTGTTGGAGCACTCTCAGGATCTGAAATGAATCACAACACAAAGCCCTTCACTTACACACTGGGAATTGTAATATTGACCTAGCTCCACTTGACAATGCATAGCTTTCTGACTCTTTGATCTGGCAGCGAGTGTGTGTGTGTGTGTGTGTGTGTGTGTGTGTGCGTGTGTGTGTGTGTGTGTGTGTGGGGGGGGGGGGGGGGGGGGGGGGGCGGCCCGAGGAGGGGGGGGCTGAGCACATATTGACTCGCTCAGTTTTCAGAGCAAAGAGCTATGAGATAAATATTTGCAGACTCTCGAGAGTAACTGAAGAAGCTTGGATGTAGTGGTGTATTTATAAATAGGCAGTCCCCTTCTTGCAGCAGACAGGTGTATTCTCTTATCTTATCACCCATTAGAGTGCAGGGTACACATATTTGAATCCTGGTAATGTTATATGTACAAGATTGGATTTAGACCTGTAGATTCCACGTTTTCATCGAACACTGAGCATAAGATGAAGCGTCGCGTTGCTCTGTAACAGTTTATGCTTTGTTTTCCAGGGAGTGTGCAGATCTGGTATCACCTGCAGACAGGCAAGAAACCGGACGTCTTCACTCCCACCCCGAGTAATCTGGCAGACGGACGTCTTCATCGAATCAGAATCCACCGAGTCGGCAAAAACCTCTATGTACAGGTCAGTAACACCGGTACAGGAAGTCCTGCATAAGGACGTGCTGTCTCACAGAGATAGTTCCTGCTTCTGAAGCTTGGTGTGGAGTTTGGATGTGTGCAGGCTCCCTGTGCAGGCTCCCTGTGGCCACTCCAAAGACACGCATGTTGGATCAAGAGCTTAGACAGTGGCTGTGATGTATAAAGTGCTTGCAGTGTGTAAGCATGATGTGAGTATAGGGCTAAGTGTGATTCGTCTTAGGTGCGTTTGTAATCATTTCCTGTTCAGTCACATATCACAGTCTGTCTGCTAGGTAAAGGTAGAATGACTCATCATCCGAATCTGTTGTAGATTATCTGGGTTTTGTATATATTCTGACCTGTTTTCTACAATAAATTACTACATTTTGTGTTATTCAGAGTTAATGTAAGAATAAGATGCACAGCTGTATCCATGCTAGCTGCTCTGTTACATCAAGAGTAGCATCATCAAACAGCATTTAAGCTGCTGATGCTCTTCAGTATCACTTACCAAATTCAGCGTATCCTGACTTGGCTAAATGCACAGAGGGCAGGAAACCTCAGGCCTGCAGCAGGTTAGCTGATCACAGCTCCAGAAAGAAAACTAACATACTGGACCCACATAACTCTGTAATTCCCCCACTGCACTCAATCTTCTCCCAGTTTGACTCCTACGTGTGAGGAATGAGATACAATATTCTTTGGAAGAGTTTTTTGATAACACACATTAAATTTACCCGGGGAGGCCTTAAACCAGAGCAGGTGACCTGCCACCCATCAAATACGACATGGCCCAAAAATGAAAGAGACTAAACCTAACTGACTTCAAAGAGCAGCAACATCCACCATACACCATCTTTATGTGAACTCAACACTGTTTGTTTGCATCCAGCGGCAATTTATTTATACAGCACATTTCATTATGCAGTGTTGAAGATAACATAGAAGAAAAACACATGTAGTTTTGTCTTAAGGGGATTTAAAGACGTTAAAGACGTGCATGCACACACATCCAGAGTTACTGAGTGTAGACCTGTGAGGACAGAAAGGGTTGAGGATGTTTTTGAATATGTGATTTACAGGTCAGCAGGCAGCTGGTCCAGGAACAGGCCCTCAGCACACTTAGATCTACTGGGAACAGCTGATGACCTGAGAGTCTGACAACGATATATATCAGATGACGATATAGAAACATCGTTTCATTTTACGCTATCGTTTGTTTTGTGGTGTCGCAAAATAAACTGTTTACAGCAATGTTTTTCATGTTCTGATGTCACTGTAGTTATTATTAATTTCTTAAAGTTCTCTCTTTCTCTTATATTTAATATCACCACACTACGGACGGACAAGCGCATGTTTTTATGCGTTGTCGTTAGCAACAACTACGGTAACACCACGGCGTGTCCGCTTGTTTATGTTCCACATAAACCTTTCACAATAAAGCTCAAGATCCTGTTGAGACTTTTCAAAATAAACTGAATCACGTGAAAGAGCAGATTATTTACGGATGAGAAGTAAAAAAGAGCCGCCAGGTGCTAAAAAATAAACCTTAGACTCAAACGTTAGAACAGGCTTCTCCCCGCAGCACGCCGTGTAAGAAATACTCACAAAGGAAACGGCGCCGTTACAACTTCTGTCTAAAAATGTATCGTTTCATGCATCGGTTAAAACACTCGACTCACCTACACGACGCCCAGCAGGAAACACTTCACCTGCCCGAGATTCACAGAATTGACAGAAAATGTTACATTTGTGTGATTTATATCGTTATCGGACGATAGATGTTTTATATTGGGAGATGAGATTCTGGTCATATCGCACAGCCCTGGGTCTGACTGCAGGTCCATAATGTGCTGAGGGGCCACATGGATTTTAAAGTTAACTCTCTGACTTCAGTATCTGGGTGATATGGTCGGGTTTCCTTGTATGAGCAAGAAAAGTTGTCTTCGTTGAGTAGAGTAACCTGCTTGGCATGAACACATTTCTAGGTCAGTTTGAAATTACATTTTCTAACTTTTGATATATTTGTATCGATTCCTGTGTTTAAGAGACAGGGACGGTAAATATGTGATCAACTATAATATCTAAAAGGTTTCTGGACCTCCAACAGTTAATGTTATTAATACAACTGATGAGTCTTTGAACAGAGGTTAGATTACCAGAGGAATATGATGTGTTTATTAACTGCCCAAGGATATAATATATCATTTGAGTTCTGTCTGATAGTGCTGTACCAAGCAGACACATAAAGTCATGGACCAGGACTGACTGACTGACTGAGGAGCCCTGATTGAATTTTTGTTTGTGCAAATCTAAAACTAATAATTGAAATATAAAAACTTCAGCTGTGAAGAGGACCAATCAATAACCAGACCTAATAAAACAATTGAACCATCAGGTCATCTTAGTGCATGCTCACTCATCCAGGTGAGGAACTCCTAAAAGGCTGATTCTGTTCATGAGGACGTGGCGTCTTCCTCCAGTCTCAGCTGACTGCAGCTTTCCAACCTTAGAAACAGGACATTTGTACAGTGACTGAAACCAGCAGCGCTGAGGGAACCATGGGCTGTGTCATTAATATGCACTGATCAAAGCCCAATCATCATTGATCAGTGGCCACGTTTAGACCGTACACAAGACGTTGAGTATCTGCTGTTATAATCAGTGGAACAGTTCTGCAGGGCGGCGGTGCCCTTTTGCACTACAGACCGGTTTATGTCCAGCAATATTTTTATGGTGTCGCGGATGAATACAACAAAATAAAACCAGTACCAAAAAAGAGGAAGATTTATTCATAACACACGAGAAAAGACCCAGGGAAACCGAGTTAGCGATAAAAACGATTAAAAAAACAAAACGATACAAACCCTGAAAACCATCATTTCTCACCTGAGCCTGAAGCCTCACGGCCCGGTACCAAACGACTGGTTTGGTTTCCTCTCAGTACGCCTTTCTGGTAATTCTAAATTGGTAATTGATGTGAGGTAGATAAAGTGTTGTGCGTATGTTGCAGGTATTTCCCTTCTTTGTTGCGTTGGCAGTTTTCACTTTACCATTGCACTCGTTCTTTTCTGCAATAAAAAGTCCACGCTGCAGGCTGCGCCACTGCTTCCCTGCTTGATTGGAGCTCAAGTGCAAGCAGCGAGATGGCGTGACAGGCAACCAGACGGACAGTCCCGAGGATTCGAACTAATGTTGCGTGGAACATTCCCATCCCAATTATCCTGCAGGATTTTCTGGTAGAGAGCAGAATCCATAGGTTGCGTGATGGTGCTGGTCCTGGCTGGGACCTCAGGTTGAGTCTTAGTCAGGTTTTAAATAACGTTTTCACAGAGGACCAGGTAGGTGTGGATTTGAATGAAATCATCATTTAACTTGTGTATTTACTCAGATGATCAAAGTTACTTGATGATCAGGAACATGTAAGTGTGACAAACATGCAAAAGAAAATTAAGAAATGAGGAAGTGTGCAACGACGTTTTTACAGCACTGTAGCTATTTGAGTGAAACAATGTGACTAACATGACGAGACAGCAGGATTCATCTAAAGAGGAAAGCTGTGCACATCGTGTGCATCTTTTCATGCAATAGGAAACTGAAACCCTTCACTTTTATTGCACTTCACCGTGTTAAGCGATTATTCCGAGTCAGCATGACGGCACAGAGGTACAAGGTCAAACTCACTTCAGAGCTACCTGTAGCTGCTTTCAGGTGAGGCTGCAGTGAACACACAGCTCGCTCTTACGCTGAGCTGCAGCTGCTGTTACCTTGCTTTGAATTTCGTGTAATCACCTTGTTATCTGATTTCTTTCTATCCAACCAGATCAACCAGGACATCCACAGAAAGTACACACTGTCATCTGACGCGGAGCTGATCCTCATACGATCGCTGACGTTAGGCAAAGTCACCAGTAAGTCTCTGCAATCAGTCCTTCTCATTCAGCTTTGACCGAACGAAGCCAGAAGCATTTCTCACTCCTCGGCTGTGTCTTTGTAGGAATGGAGAATTTTGATGAGGAAGTGATACAAGGAGCTTCTAAAGGTTTCATTGGCTGCCTCTCCTCAGTCCAGTTTAATCATGTCGCACCACTGAAGGTAGCGCTGACCAATCGCGGGAGCTCATTGGTCACCGTCCGTGGCCCGCTGGTCCAATCAAATTGTGGCGCGCTAGCCGAGTCACATACTCTGCAAGGTAAAACATCCACATCCATGACACTGATGATCTGTTTACTTAGACTCACAAACACACGAGCTGATTGTTTCTGTCTGTTAATCTGAGTCTTTGAAGCACTTTGAGGAACTCGTTGCTGTGATTTGTTTCTACATAAATAAAACTGAACTAAAGTCATCTGAGAAATTTGGATAGAATGAAACCATCAGCTGTGCAATTCTTCATAAATGGAATAAAAGTAAAAGGACCATCTATTGTCCTCGGTCTGGAGCTCAGAATCAAAATCTGAGACGTGAATCGTAGTGGATCAGCCCAAAATCACACAGCAGTAATGACCTAAAGCACGCCGGGACGCAGTCGCCACCGTTGGCAACACGACGGCGTCATGGATGGAAATCTTGCAGCCCCCACACAGTCCCCTTGCTCAAGAAGCCACAGCGTGAGTTTGCCATCGAACATCTAGATGGTTCAGAGAAGGCTTGGATAAAAGTGTCGTGGTCACATGAAACCAAAGCTGAGCTACTGAAGAGTTTCTGTTTCAGTTTGTGATGGTTAGGATCATATTTCCATGACAGTGTGGTTAGCATTAGCATTGGATCTTATGTACACAGGCCAGAGCTCTCTGTAGGGTTTGTTATCTTAAGACCAGTATAGCAGCACTGGTTTCCATATTTGCTTTTTCCTGTTGTATCGACACCGAGCTGGCTTTTTGCTGGCATTGCTCTGTGCGTCTTTCACAGCGATCAGTTTTAAAGAAGATGACCCCGACCCGCATGTGAAATAGTTTCTCGTTTGCCTGAAGTCCAGACACAAAGACAGCTGTTCTCACTGGACTGGATGTGTTACAGAAACGTTGGCTGACGTCACAGCGGTGCAACAAGCCAAAGAGCTACAAACCAAACAGAACATGATCACAGTAAAACTGGATTGTGTAAATCAGGACTTCCAGGGTTGTACTGCTGTTTAAAATCGTTTTCAGAAGCAGAGACATTTAAATAGACTGTTTGTCTTTGCCTCTCATGAACCAAATGTAATCATCATGTCATGCACTGTACTGCAGCACGCCTCGTTGTACAGGAGGAGGAGCCAGTCAGTAAAGAGAAGTTGACATGGTATGTATGAAAATGATGATGTTTCTCTTTGCTCTGCAGATCAGGCTGTAAATGCAAATAAAGACAAAGAGCAGCGTGCCGGCAGCACCCAGAAGGATTTGGCTGTAATAGCAGGTCTGTGCTGTGCTCCTGTTTTTCCTTTGCTTAATTGAAAATGAGTCCCAGCTGTTTGTCATTTGTCATTCTCTCCATTTGGCTCCGTCTTAATGCTTTTTCCTTATCTCTCGATAACTCGGCCCAGCTCGAGCTTATTGCCACGATCGTGTCTTAAACCTTCTTTTTATTTGAAATGAAACTTGATGCTGTGATGTGTGTTTTCTGAACAAGCAAGCATTTAAATCTATAGCTACATGTCCCCAGATATTACTTATAAAGTCTATCAGAGGCCCTATAACTGTGATCATCTTTAGTGTTCATTCTCTGAGGCGCTGTGCCTGTTTCCGGTAACAGCTCTGTCATTTGCTTGTTTGCTTCATATGCATCTGTTCTGCTGTCTGTAAGGTAAATATGAAGACACAACACCGTCGAGCTCAACATAAAGGCTGGAATAAGGACAATTTCATTTAAATGTTGTTAATTAACCTGTTTTGTGAAATCACAACCATCAAAGAGTGAAGGAAGCTGTCTCCCGCGGTGACCGTGAGACAGCTTCTTGGCTCAGACCAGTTTCCAGGCAACCATCAGGGACTCGGAGGTGTTACTGATCCCTCAGCTTCACCACAGACAGCTGACAGGGTTGCAGTCTTTTCATCAGCC
The DNA here is from genome assembly GCF_041146795.1 of Maylandia zebra. NCBI lineage: Eukaryota > Metazoa > Chordata > Actinopteri > Cichliformes > Cichlidae > Maylandia > Maylandia zebra. The sequence goes on from NC_135182.1 coordinate 1,577,883, forward strand.
TCTTGACAAGAAGACAAATCAGTACATTTCTCAATAAAAGTCACATTATTCAATCACAGTCGGAGGATTAGTCAGCTCCAATCAATAAATGATACGATAGCTTTGATTGTTACAAACATTTATTTCATTCAACTTGTTTATTTCAGTTTAGCTCTTCGGAAATTTGACATCATCTCTTTGTTGTGGCTGCAGATTAAATTGTGATGCATCCTGTTTTCTTTAATTATCTTTGTAAATCATGTCTAATCAATGATGTTTGTCACAGGAGGACGGCAGTCTCGTTTGATTCTCCTTTCAAAGGCACAAAGGGGATGCTAATACTGAAGGCTACTTACTTTGAGTTAAAATCCACCCATTTAAAATTTCCCTCACACGATGTGTGCAGGAGTGTTCAAATCTCTTCATGACAAACTCATTGTCAGACCAGGTGGACTCAGTTTCAGGGAAAGTAGATTAGATTAGCTTCTTCATCGTCGTTTGTAAAATTTGTCTGGATCATTTTTACCAAACTTGCTGAGAAATAAAGAGATAATTGCTTTGGTCAGAAGTCTCCGTCCACTCATCCGGGGGATGAATGTCGTGGTAATTTGACCCTTTATTTTCTCCATAGGTGACATGATTAAATAGGTTTGGCTGTTTTTTTTGGGGGGGGGGGCTCTTATCCACACAGTCTGTATATGCAGACTACACATACAGGCTCAAATATGTACATATATGCGTTCGCAAGGTAGCGTTAGCTTAGGTTAACCATGCATCAGCATCACGCTGACAGTTGGTACAGTGCCATTACGTATGAAAATGATCATCTTCATCGTGTTTGACTCCAGAAGGCTTGACTGGTCCGTGTGGGCAGCTGTAAATCCCAGTCAGATTCAGAGTTGTTGGTGTTGGAGCTTCTCTCTCTGTCAGCCCCCTCTTGGTCCGTCGCAGTGTAAAACCCCACTGTGGACAGGATGCTGTTCCAGCAGTCCTCGGTTGTCCTTGAATATTCTAACCAGCGTGTCTCCTCCCAGACCCGTGGGGACGCATCCAAATAAGTTGTACTAGTGTGAAGTCGTTTTAACTAATGATGCTGGAAGTCCTGAAGAAACAGCCTTTGTCCTGATGTATTCACTCAGTTACCTTTGGGATCAATCCAAAGTCAAACTAGTCCTTTTTATGCTGCCATGATGAACAGATAAACTACCAGCTGTACGATAGTCGGTCGAGATCACTAACGAGTCGTTAGCCTTCACACACTGGAAGCTTCACTTATTCACATATTAGAGTGTACGCAGACTCCTGTGTAGTAACATCTTGTGCTCTCATTAAACGTTGATGCTGTTCAGGTATCCTTGAGAGGAACTGTTCAAAGAAATCATTCGATCAGAGACCAAGCGTGCAGTAATCCCAGCTTTAAGGTCCTGTGTCCACATGTGTGCAGGGCTAAACGTACTGCTAACACTCCTACACTACTTAAACCTGAGGCCACCAACACCGCCATCATCTAACCTGCCTTCCCTGCGTCGTTTCCAGGTGTGGTCACTGCAGTGGTCTTCATAACCGTGTGCGCACTGGCTGTGGTGATCCGCCTGGTGTACCAGCAGCGGCGGGCCCAGAGGAGCAGCGGCAGCATCAAAGAGGAGCACAGACACAGCATGTACACAGACTACAGGACTGAGCTGCACCTCCACAACCCAGTCAGAGACAGCGTGAAGGAATACTACATCTGACTGCAGCGTGCAGCCGATGTCACAAACTTACCTCTTTCTTCTAAAGGACTCACAGGTGGACGTGCTGCCGCAGGATTTCTTACAACACTGCATATCTCCGCCCTGGAAGTTCCCCAGGGACTCTGCAAAAGTCAGCAGACTCCACTCTCAATGCTCCTGTAAAAGCAGGCGGCTGAATCTTTGCAGCTCGTAGTGTATTTGATGTTGGTGAAATTGTCAGAATCAAGCTGCCGTGGTTTCCGTCATTGCGAAATGTGTAAAGCAAAAGTCGATCGTTCCCAGGGGTGAACGCGGGGGCGTGGACGAGCGCGGCGAGCGCAGAAGCCGCCGACCGTCCTGAATGTGCACAACAATATTTCCACATTTCTGTGGGACTCACTAAATTGTATTTGTTAGTCAGGAAATGTAGGCAAGGCCTGTAAGATATGCATCCATCCGCTGCTCTCTGTTTGTGTTTCCACTGGGGGTGAATGTCGCAGCAAAGGGACAACACTGCCGACACTGTGTGAGTGCCTGATTTGCATATCTGTTTGGATTTGAGTTCTTGCTGTGACCCTCACAGACGCAGGCACATGTCCCCACAAAAGAGCTTATTGTCATTCGCTGAAGAAAATGGGAATTTCATAGAATTTCATCGTCTCTAGAGCGCAGCCGTTGGCGAGGGGTGACCATCGCTAACATTTCTTTCAACAGGCTGTTTACCACGGCGCGGTTGATAGCAGCGTGCAAACTGACAGATGGAACAGGCCCATAGATTCTTTGTTGATGTGCAGCGAGGGCCTCATTTATCAACGTCTGCAGGAAGAAAATAATAATAATGACGACCATGATAATAAAAACTGATCGCGTGCCCACAGCACAGTGTTCAGCACATCATGAAGTTACCCTCAGCACATAGACGGGGGTCCACACACCCACATATTTGAGGTTTCTGGGTGGGAGAAGTGACCACAATAACCCCTGTTTGTGTTGTCGTCATTCCCAGATTCATGTCACAAAGGTGTGACCAGCGTGTGAGGCTGCCGTGCTCACAGACGACCTCACACAGACGTGCCACATATGTAAGGGATGGATGTAGCCGCCATGGCATCCTTTAGAGTAGCCTCGTGCTGAGCACTGATAGCCCAGCAATCAGTCACACTGTAAAGCCCTGTTTTATTCTCTGTTTGACTCAACGAGGACCAGCCCCTGCTGGCCAACGGGACCAGTGAACATCTCGTCACAGTCTTTTCTATAAACCTGGCCACAGCACGGCCACACCAAGTGTTACGTGGATAAATGAACATCGGTGGAATTTGAATCTGACGTCGCTACTTTCATGTGACAACAACAAAACGTACAAACTTGATATTAACGAGGAGAAAAATGATAAATGAGGCCCTGACTCAGTGTCAACAGCGAGTGTTGCAGCTGTTTCTGTTCATAATGAAGGAGATGCAATGTGTAAAAAAGGTGTGAATTGTGTCATAAAGTAGCAGAAATAAGAAAATAACTGAGAGAAATGTATTATTTATAGCAGTTATTTATGCCAAGACTAAAGGGTGTAATCATCAAGCAGAGGGTCCACGTGAAACACCACAGGCAGCCAGTAGCAGCAGTTACAGCCTCCAACCCTGCAGCTTGTGTTCAGTAACATACAGACAGCAGTTTGCTTCATACGACAGGTTTTGGGTTCACAGAAGTCACAGTAACGAGGTTAGAATCACAGCAGCACGTTTGCGAGGTTTCGTGGAGGAGAACGTCCGAACTTTGCTGGCAAATGTCTGGGAGTTGTTTCATAGAGCATTCACTTGTGGAGCACCAAAGCCGTAGAGCAGAAGTTTAATCTGGCTTGTATTTTAGAGCACTAACCGGCGGTGCTTAGAGCTTTTTGCATAAAAGAAGACGGCCAATATCATACCGGATGGAATGAATTTATTTTCAGATTTACTGGGAGTGCAGTGGTTTCTGTCTCAAATGGACGTGACGAAGGCAAATTAAAGGACGGATGGAAATGGAGACTACTTTGCTTTTTTAGATCCTTGCTTCTAGTGGGCACGAAGGTGATGCCAGAGAAAACAAATCACGTTGTCTAAATTTCAAAAGCAGCCTTTTGAGCCCAGTTCTGCATTATCATACTGACTCATTATCCTGGGCTCAGCTGCTCTCTGGCTGCATTCCTGTCTTTGTCACCATCAGTTATGCTTTGAACTTAACGGGCTAAATGTAAAGGTTAAGTCCAAAGAAAAGCTGACAGAAACACGGCCATTTATTTAGCATCTTGTCATGAACTCAAGTGTTCATTCTCCTGGGATCTGAATGTCAGAATAAAATGTTTAAAAAACAAAGCAGTGAGATTTCCCTCACGTAGAAATGTTTGGACCGGTGCACTGATGCGTACAAAGACTGGAGCTCCAGCTGAGGAAGGACAGCGGTGTGGCTGAGCCCGTGTACCCTCTCTGTGCATGTCCTCCAAATACGCCTGAAGATGATCCCCATATTTGTGAATGAATGCATACCTCTGAGAGTTTCAGTTACACTGCAATGGGTAATATCATGTGCTCACTTCTTAATGATTTGTATAGCTGCGGTTTTATTAAGAATCTATTGTATAGATGTATAATTTAATAATAAAAGTCGATATATTGCTACTTTTTGTTGTAAAATGGCTTCACTTCTATACAAATACAGACCATTTACTTCTGAACCTTAAAGGTGCATCTGCATTACGCTGATATCCCCAGAGGATCAAACAGCACTAACACTGTGCAGTCAGTCTGCTACAGACTCACTCACGAAGTGGCCTGGATAAATGCCTGTTACGTGGGTGAAGCACACATCTGGACATCTGAAGTGTTTCAGTGACAGAAGCCAACGTTAACGTGCGGTTACACTGTAACCTTGGTTCTCTGAGTGAGAGTCTCGATGTGATGGAGAACAGGCTTTTTGTTTGATTATTGAGTACTGTATCTGTACCTTTGACCTGTCTTTTTTCCTAACAAGGACAAAGTTCAGTCACAGTTTTCGTATTGATCAAGATGAGCGACGGATTACAGGCAGGATGTCCAGCATCAATCTCTGTCTGTGCCCGACCACGCGGGGTCGATTCATCTCTCAGTGTGAAGAAAGATCAGGTCTGAACAGAGGAACAGAAAAACTCTCCGATCAAAGCTGAGTCGTCACTGTAGTGTTTGTTTGTTTTATGGAAATGTCTAATGACAGTTATTGATTGTTACAGCTGGAAGAACGTTCTCATGCTGCTGCGGTTTTCTCGTATAACTCAGACGAGGACTCTGGGAGAGCTTTGATTATCTCAGCAGTCTCAGCTTCAAGGAAGAGCTTTACCAGTTTTGCAGTGATGTTCAGGAAGGAACAGTAAGCTGGAGATTTTCAGAAACAGTGAGTACATACAAACTCACTAAAGTGGTAGTTGGATCAGTTCTGTCCACAGGATGTGAGAAGGATGAAAGCTTTCAGTCACTCTGTTTAGCAATGAACTGGCACCGGTGTTCTACACAGGCTTTCCTTATCTCTCAATTTTGTCTTCTTAGCATTTTGAAGTTTATGAAGTGTATTTATATGTTTGGACACTGTCAACAACAGTGTAACATTTCAGTAATGTTCAAACAAATAGCTGTTGGAAGACTGATAACCAATTAGGTCAATTAGTCACAAGCTTGTGTAGAAAAGAGCAGAAAGTCTTTCCGACATGAGGATGGAGGTGCGGCCCTGCATCAGCAGCACAGATGGCTACAGTCTTCAGACCTTGAGGGAGCACTACAGGGGACTATACTTGTCAGGGTCCTGGGACTGGGCGACCCAGGATCCCTGAGCAGTTATGTATTATATTATTATTATTATTATTATTATTATTATTATATGTATTTTGGTGTTGCTGCTGCTCTTCTCCATGCTTGTAGATGTGAGTGTGTGTGTGTGTGCGTGTGTGTGTGTGTACGTCTGCGGGTATGCTTGGAGGATGGAGCTCAGCCACCTGCAGGCCTGAGGGGTGTGGCCCTGTGGAAGGACTGGCCACACCCGAAGCCACACACCTGCCGCTGATCAGGGCTCGTCGGGGGAGCTACTTAAGAGAGTCTTGGAGCTCCCACCGACGCGGGATCATTGCATGAGACTCCACGTTAGTCACCCTGCCTAAGTTTAGTCAGAAAGTGTATGCCTGCCATTTCTGAGTGTCCTGACAGCTGCGCTATTGCTTCCCGCAGGAAGAGCGTGGAAGGCACGGAGAGCAGCGAGCACCGGGGGGTGCTGACACGGGAGCAGAGAGCACACGGACTATTCACGGGAGACACGACACGGGAGTCTGGGAGAACATGGGGATTTATTGTTACGTTGTTTTCACTCTGTAAATAAACACTGTTTGTACATAGAGCACCGCGCCTGGGTCCTCCTTCCCCACATCCCCACGGTCTGCCATGCCATACCGTGACAATACTGGATTTCTTATTTCAGAAAAACCATTGCAAATGACATTGTGTACTGCTTTCCAGACCTGTGGCACACTGGAAAAAATGGGTGTATTACGAAACAACAAATGAGGCTGCGAACTGCAGCTGAACTCTGATGTCAGGCATCAGTGGGAAACCACTGGATGCTCAAAAGTACAGCATTCTGTTTTCTCAGTTCTCGCATACTTGGACTGATGTTGAAATAAGAGGTGATGCAACACAGTGTGACGCGTGCCCCTGCTCCTGCCATCAAATTAAAAATGAGCATTTATCATTCTGCACAGTTACATGTTAGAAAACAAATAGAAGTGCACGATGTATCACCGACTGCTGCGCCTGGAGAACAAGAAATAAGAAAATACACAGATACATGAATCAACAGTCTTCTTACAGTGTGCATGAGTGCCTGTGTCTTTGCCACATATGTATTTGATAATGATGGTGGGAAGCTGCAGCGATGCCGCCCAGAGGCCTGGAGGCAGACAGACATGGGACCAGGACCATCCGAAGGCCCAAAGAGGGCCGAAGGGTGGAAGCCAAAGGTGAGAGTCCCAGAGGACCAGAGACAAGGGCCAGCTGACCCTGCTACAGGCCGGCCCCCCGGTACGAGTCGTTGACAGGGCCCCAGAAGCCCAGGACTACCTGGCACCCAGCAGAGTTTGAACTTTATTAACATGTAAGATATAAATGTCTGTAAATATATTTTAGACATACAAACAACTTTTGAAGCGGGGCAGTATTTTTGGAGAATATTCACAGAAGGCATCCTCAGAGGCATCCTCACCTCTATACTGAAAACGGGCGCTAAAAAGCAGTGAGTCCGCTCAATAACTCCCGGAGGCTGGTGTTCACTTAGTTGGCACCTGGTAAAAACGGCACACGGGATCAGGATAGGAGCTGCATAAGTTTCCTCTCGTCATTGGAATTTTATACGACTAAGTTTGCAAATGTCTGGAGTTTTATTCACAATTATACACAAACAGTAATAAAGATTTACTGCAATGGTCAGTATAATTGGAGCAGTACACAAAATACATTCCCTCTACTAACGTATACCATTAGTGTAAGTGGCAATTACAACAAAACAACTGACGAGTGAAGCAACTAAACTTATGCAAATAAATTTATGCTAATCGATTCAAAACTGCTGCTAAAAATATTGAATATAAAGTGTTTGGTATAAATTGTTCCTGCTACTCCACGCGCTCGTGTTGTGTGCACAGGCAAAAGAAATAGGAAAGTGTCTACTTTGCTGTGCTCCCCAGTGTTTTTGATAATTGCTGTGCAAAGTTTAGATCAATAAGATCTTCAGGCAGCTCAGGAAGAAGAAAACAGGAAGAAATAGAGCCAAGGGATGAAACACGGGGCTGCAATTATTAATGAAACACTCTTGGAGCAATTCTCACATGAAGGATTTCTATATGTACAGCGTTCTAATAAAGAAAAGTTTAATAATAATAAAATGTGCCATCCTGGTGTTTTCACAGTTTAGTGTTCCTTTGTGCAAAAGAAACAGTGTGGTGAATACCCACGCCTCTGTGACTTCCCCTGACACTGTGGGTGTGTCGACACTTGCAAGTTAGCCGCTAGCATGCTCATTAGTAAGCACTGTGTAAATAAGCAGCTCACTCTTTCTCCAACGATCTATATGTGCCAAAGTTTTTGTGCAAAAAATGGGAAACTATAAGAATATTGATGTTCTCAGCACATAAAGATCCCACAGCTCGCAGGGACGTAGAACCATCAGTAAATTGAGAGCTTCACTTTTACACTCAGCTCTCTCTTCACCACAACAGACTAGCACGGCGTCCGCATCACTGCGACCGCTGCAACAATCCGTCTGACGATCTCCCGTCACTCGTGAACAAGACCCCGAGATGCTTAAACTCCTCCCCTCAGGGCAGTGTCTCGTCCCTGGCGCTCTACTCTTTTCATGGCCTCAGATTTGGAGGCGCTGATTCTCATTCCCGCTGCTTCACACTCGGCTGCGAACCATTTCAGTGCAAGAGGCCATCACCTGATGAAGCCACCAGAACCACATCATCTGCGAAAATCAGAGATGAGATCCTGAGACCACCGAAGTGAAGAACTTGGCTTCGCCTAGAAATTCTGTCCATAAAGATTACGAACAGAACCGGAGACAAAGGGCAGCCCAGGCGGAGCCCTTCACCCAAACGAGTCCGACTTATTGCAGGCAATGCGAACCAAGCTCTTACAACAGCTGTGTAAGGATCAAATGGCCCGTAGCAATGAGCCAGACACCCCATACTCCCGTAGCACCTCCCATAGCACACTCTGAGGGACACGGTCGAGCTCCTTCTCCAAGTCCACAAAACACATTTAGACTGGTTGGGCAAACTCCCATGCACCCTCAAATATCATTGAGTGGGTAAAGAGCTGGTCCAGTGTTCCACAACCAAGACGAAAACTGCATTGTTCCTCCTGTATCCGAGGTTTGACTAATGGATGAATTCTCCTAGGATAGACTTTCCCAGGGAGGCTGAGGAGTGTGTTCCTTCTATAGCTGAACCCCCCCCCGGTCTGCCAATCCAGAAGTACCGCCCCTGATCTCCACGCAACATTGTGGAGGTGTGTCCCCCTCATCCCCAGAAACTGCCTCCTCCATGGAAGACGTGCCAGTATTGCCAGTATCCACCTCCCGACAATGTTGCACCACGACGGCGCCAACCACCTTGCAGCTCAGTGCAGCAGCTTCAGCAGTGGGAGTGCTGAACATAGTCCAATGTTCCCAGTCTCCCTTGGAATGAAGCTCTGTTGGAGGTGTGTGTTGAAGATCGTACAGACTGGGGCACATCCTCACTATTTGTGTCTGTCCAGCGTCCTCCCCCTCCACCTGATCCAAATCACCACCAGGTGGTGATCAGTTGACGGCTCAGCCCCTCTCTTTACCCGAGTGTCCAGAACATGTGGCCGCAGGTCTGGTGATACGATTACAAAATCAGTCATCGAGTATAAAGTCGGACTGCTGACGTTGTTTTCTAGTCATAATTCTTAACTTTAGGATGCAAAGACAGTGGATGACTGCTGAATGATCAAAATATCATTATGTGCATACATTTTCTTTTAGCTCACTGTTACTACTGGTTATTTTGTTAGGCTTAGGCAACAAATTAATGTGGCTTAAAAGAGCTGCACACGGGACTCAAACCCTGTTCTTCTGGGTCCAACTCTAACACAGGGAGAACATGCAAACTCCACACAGAAAGACCTGACGGTGGAAGCAAACTCCAAACCGTCTTGCTGTGAGGCAATGGAGCCTTAAAGTTACACGTGAAAGCTGTTTATTTGGTTTTTGCTGTTGAGAATTTTTAGATTGTTAGAGTCTGGATTGAAGTCAGTCACTCTTCTTCTACTGGCATGCATACACCTGTTTTCATCGCACATGAACCTTTTTCATTGCAAGTCTGGAACTAGCAAAGATTTCACATTCGGTTTCCTGGCCACTTTTGACATGAGCTCTTAAAATATTTAGTGTTTGTCGCTTTGCCTGCAATATGTAGAGTACTTGATAACTCAGCAGGGATAAAAGCTACCACAGATATGCTTTTAATGTGCTGCATTCATTTGTGTGTGAGAAGGAAATGTGCTTCTGAACCAGTTCTGATCAGCGAATGGTAGGGATGGGTACCGGTGTCCGGTGCCATGATGGCACCGGTTCTGACATAAACGGTAGTAACCAGACCGAAAAGCAGCGCACATTTCGGTGCTTTATTTCGGTGCTTTTTTTTTCCTGAGCTGTGATACACTTCTAGCCAATCATTTTACGTTTCCGAGGATAGTAGGCGGGCCCAGGTACGTACGTTCTGTTAGAGCAGAGCTACAGATTAAAAATGCCCAAGGCGAAGCGGTCAAAGTCTGGCTGTACTTCACAGCAAAATATGCAAACTCAGCAGCAACAAGTGCTTTAAGCTGATACTGTGATACTGTCAAAGGAGGCAACTCCTCAAATCTGATGAAACACCTGGCGACGCATAGCGTTTTTTTTAAAAGCCCAGAAATGCGCCGTATGATAGCTTGCTGCGAGACCTCACACCGAGCGCATCTACTGTGGGTGGGTTGCCTGTTATCTGACCCGGAGTTAGCAACATCCCCCAAAAACCCGAAGAGGAGAGTCCTGGCCCCTAGCCCTGCCAGTGTAGCAGAAATGATGAGGATGATGATGCAGCAGCAGCTGTTCTTCTCTGCGTGAGTAGCTTAATGTTGTTCGTGTGTAATTTACGTTGAGTAGGCTAACCACGTTATTACATTAATGCACGTAAGGTGAACTAGCAAACATCATCATAGCTACATGCGGCTGTCTTCTTGTTTGATGGCAGATGCTCCCTTCACCCTGGCCAAAAAGGCTAAAATGACCAAAGAAAAAGAGGGAAACAGTTAAACATGAGAGGTTTAGGACAAAGTTTGTGTTTTTTCCATTGTTTAAGCACTGCTTCCAGCCAAGAGTGATACCATATATGCCCCATAGCTGCAGAAAAGGCTAACATTGTTATCTTTTTACAAAAAACAGCTGAACATGAGAGGTTTTTGGACCAATTTTGTGTTCTCCATTCTTTAAGCACCGGTTTGAGCACCGGCACCGTTTCAAAAGTACCGATTTGGCACCGGTATCAGATAAAACCTAAACGATACCCATCCCTAGCAAATGGTTTGATTGCAAGAGGCTGCTCCATAAATACCACACCAACACAGAGATATCAATAAACTTATTTTTTTTAGAAAGAATGAAAGAAAGAGAGGGAGAGAAAGAAAACCAGAGGGGAGAAGAGACGGTGAGAAGGGGGGAAGAAAGAAAGAAAAACAAACAAAACACCTGGATCACCTGTATGGAGAAAAAAAACAGAAGAGAAAGCAAACAACAAAGAGCAACATAATAAAAACGGCACCATCACAATAAACTAGCTAACAGTAGATATCAGTAGATACTAAATAATAAACGATATTGTGCAGCACGTAAGATAGACAGCGCACAATGTGCTTTGAGGCAGCAGCCAAGAAAGCTGTAGTCCGCGTCTGTGTACACCTGTGTGTACACCTGTGTGCATACCTGTGTGGATCAGCATGCTTGCATTCCAAAGGTTTCTCCATGTAACGATCTGCTAGGGAGTGTGGGGAGCCATAGCCCCGTCCTCCAGGGCATGAAGCAGGTATGGAGGAGATCAAAGCTCCAGACATCCAGAGGCCCCAGAGTACGAGGACCCGAGGAGGACCACCAAAGGGGGGGAACCGTGCCACCTTCCTGGGAAGAGCTGAGTAGAGCCCCAAAGGAGAGGTCACCCAGCAGCTACGGAGCAGAGGCCAGAGGGGGTTGCAGTGGCATGCCCGCGGGCTCTGCCAGCAGCCAGCTGTGCCAGAGAGGACCGAGCTTCAGGCCCAGAGGAAGGAGCCCAGCCGGGCCACAGGCGCCCGGCCCCGCCAATCGGCCACCAGGAGTGAGCCGGTACATACATGAGCGCCCAGCCCCAGACGACAAGGACCACCAACACACCAACGTCTGAGGGCATCAGCCACCGGCAGGGAGTGTGGTGAGGGGAGACAGACCTCCAAACCTTGGAGGGCCTGAGATGTACCCAGAGAGGTTGAGTCTAAGACCCAACCTGACATATAGGCACAGACGAACAGGCGCACGCGGACACAAACGTGCATTCCCACCCCATATGCACAACCAAATACTCGGCACTCACCCAACGTGTAGACAGATACAAATAGACACTGCACAGACAGTCGCACTCCCCAAACATACTCTATATCCCAGGTCCAGGTACCCCCGCCCTCAGAGGAGCAAGCCGCACCTAGACCCAGGAGATGTAACCCTTCTCTCTGGGGTGGAAGCAAGCGGACCACCTCCTTATCTGCAGTAGCGGGGAGGCCCCGCATCCCAGACCCCAGTCTGACGGCCAGCACCTCCTCCCAGCCCCCCAGCCCTGACGGCCCCCGGGGTGAGTGAAGACCTCAAACCTCCCTACGCCCGCTCATATGTAGTGTTGCTGTGTGCTGTTCTAAAGTGCATTTAAAACTCAGGAGAGCATGGTACTAGCTTCCTCTCAGAGAGCAGCACGGCTCCTCCCGAAAACCCTCAGTGTCTAAATGCATTTAAAAGTGAGGGTAGGGCACCAGCGCCAATGCAAATTAACAATATGGTTTCTGTGCTGTTATAACAATACAAATCACTCACTGTGTTGATGAGGACTTGTTCATAAATGGATACTGAATCAATTCTCTCAGGTGATGAAAGGATTGCTGCTACTTTGGTCTACAGCACAAAAAGTAGTTTGAGCTTCATGAGGCACATGCAGGGATGCTTCACGCTGGCTTTTGTCAGGTTGAAGGACATCCCTTCACTGCTGCATAGGCAGAAGGTTTTGGACAGTAAGTGTAAAGCCAAACACCTGCCAGCTGACAGTTAATTAGTTAAGCTAGCTGTGTCAAAACTGACTTCACTCCAGGAAACCGTGTCTCATTTTGCATGATCTCATTTACTTGCATATCTACCTGCTGACTTCAAAGACCAAAAAGCCCAGCCCACCTGAACCTTGCGCAGCAAAAACCGCATTAGGATAGAGTGATGCTGAGGTTAGCTCCTCGTACATCAAATCAGATAAAGCAGGAACTATTGAAAGTTTGACTGATAACTAATTTGGTTATGGAACCATAACACAACGTTCCACTTTTTAAACAACACTTTGAATCCATTATTGACCTACATGTAAAATTTATCTCGTTCCTTTTATGGTAAACCTAAAACGTGTCTAGACTGCTGAAGCCGCTCTGGCCCCGATGTCATCATTTTAAACCAGTGCTCACCACTGGGATGAGAAACAGTCTCCATAGTTGCTCTTGCTGTCGATCCATCCTCTTGTAACTTTGAGTGGTAACGTTAATAACAAACTGAATGAAAGTCACATCTGTAGCTGATTATAATGCAAGAATAGCACGGCTGAAGACGACGCACGGCAGACCCGACCACCTTTCACTCTTTATTACGGTTGCTGTTTCAAACCCTCTCGGCTGCAGCTCTTCAGCTGCCAGCCACACATGCACAGCAACGACAAACTCAGGACTCAGTCCAGACTTAAATGCAGGGAGGCGTGATGAGCTGACGCCGCTGCAGCGTGTCAGCCTCCCCGCAGCGGCGCCACAGACCACGCCCCTCCACGAGGGTGTAAAGAAACGTGCACAAATACGTGTTGAACATTGTTATCCTGTTGTTTTAGCATAGTTTGGAACATTTGATGCACAAGATTAGTTCTGTTATAAAACCCTGCGATTTCCCTACGTAACAGCTATTTCATCTCTATTAATAAGACATGACTGTTCATGAACGATGAAAAACTCTAAATCAGTTCAGTATCAGCAGTAATTATAATGAACAGTTGTAATCAAGAGAGACCAGTCCAGCTGTACATTAACCCCGACCGATGGTCATGAGCTGGGGGCAGTGACCCAAGAAAAGAGTAAGATCGCAGATACAAGCAGCTGAAATGAGTTTGCTCCAAAGAGTGGTGGCCTCAGTCTCAGAGAAGCTCCCGAGGGATCAGGAGGTACCGCTCCCTCGCAGTCGAGGTGGTTAGGGCGTCTGATCTGTGCCGCTCTGGACAGAAAAACGAGTGCATTGACCCCACTGAGGAAAAAGTACAACATAAAACATCAGCATAGCATCATTAACGTCACAATATTCACTGAGGACTGTGAACAAGCACATCAGTGCTTGTTACATACTGACCGTCACATAGCCACACCTCTTGGCCGTTGCTGTTGTCCTCTTTTTGCACTGTCCATCCATCCATTCGCTTCCGCTTATCCTTTTCAGGGTCGCGGGGGGCGCTGGAGCCTATCCCAGCTGTCATAGGGCGAAAGGCGGGGTACACCATGGACAGGTCGCCAGTCTGTCGCAGGGCTCTTTTTGCACTGCTACAGTTTATTCTCCTTCGACCTGTTAACTTGATTTTGCAGGAACTTAAACTGTTGCCGTCTCCATTCCTGCTCTCATATTATTACATATATTAAAAAATAAGCTTTTCAAGGCAAATGGCCAGTTCATAGCTGCATATCAAAGGGGCTTATCATAGAACCTCAGCCAAACTTTACAGAGCTCCATCTGTGTCTACAGAGGTTTCTATTGGTAATTATCCATACTAATTATGCTAAATCGGGCAGAAAATATACAGCACCAGACACACAAAGTGAATCTGTGTCAGTGTGATACAAAGTAACAATGCTGGTAAGAGTCTCACAGCTGGTACTCATTTGAAATCATGCCAGATGAGATCACGTGTCCCATTCACCAACTGATATCTGAGATGTATTTGAAATTCATGCTACTAACACACACACACACGCACACACACACACACACGCACACACGCACACACACACACACACACACGCACACACGCACACACGCACACACACACACACACACACACACACGCACACACGCACACACACACACACACACGCACACACGCACACACGCACACACACACGCACACACGCACACACACACACGCACACACACACACACACACACACACACACACACACACACACACGCACACACGCACACACACACACACACACACACACACACGCACACACGCACACACACACACGCACACACGCACACACACACACACACACTTGTCCCTAACAAACCTGAGAGATACAATGAAGTCGTTAAAATCCCCTCCACTGCTTCATTATTAGACTCAGATTCTGGGCCGCCTACACACTCCTGGGAGCACAGGTGCTGTTTTTAACATAAATAAGACAGACAGACTCCCTTCCACCTAACGTCAGACTTAATGAGCTGTGGCACAATGAATGCGCTTTCATGCACACTTTTGACTTCCTGTGTGAGAGCTACTTGACTGAGACTGCAAGCAAAGTTATTAATGTGTTCAATGTAAAGATGAGCCTCCCCATGAGCCAGCACACAACACAGCTATACTGCTGTGTGTGTGTGTGTGTGTGTGTGTGTGTGTGTGTGTGTGTGTGTGTGTGTGTGTGTGTGTGTGACTCACACAGGTGAGCTGGTTCTCAGAAATGCAGGGATGCTCCTCGTCGGCAATTATTTCAGGTACTCATTGTACATCTAGTAACAGCAAAACTAATCATAGTTTATTAAAAAACATGTAACAGAAGGAAGAGCTGATTCATTTAAACCCCAGATATTAGACAAATACCGGAGAATAAAGCTATTTGAACAGAGTCTCAACACCAGCGATAAAGGAAGCTGTCACACAGCTACACTGTGACACAGATGGCAGTGAGGCTAGTGCCAGGAAGCTCCTCGCTGCTTTCAGAAGGAAATGTTTCCAGGGCAGAAACTACACAAACCAAACTCAGCCTCCAACAACTCTCAAACTTGGCTGCCTGTGGGCAGATGCAACGAGCTGTCAATGCAAATGTAGTTTACTGCTTCTTCCACTTTTTCAATCTCACATATGCACTCTAGAAAAGTTTGCCCCCAGGGCTTAATGCCAGGAAGTCCTTCTCATGTGGCGAACACAATAAAAGGGTCCGATGTAGCTCAAAGTATGATGTTTCCTCAAACTAATTAAAATATTGGAGTCTAAACATAATAAGACTTTCAGCCCATGTCCCTGGTCAAAGCCACGTGCCTGTTTGCATATGTGTGGATGGGACGCTGTATATGGAGAAAGGCAGACGCTTCTAGTGATGGAGTTCTGTAAAGGGCCAAACACGGAGCTGCAAATGACTTTCATTAAGACTATAAAAAGAATCTTTGGACTACATTGTGCAGCTTTACTCTGAGCTAAACAGTCTTCTTTTTAATTAATTTGTACATTATGGCTCTAAATGCAAGTTTGGGACGACAAATCCAAACCACGGAGATAAGAGAATACAAAAGATGAATTAACAGCAACAGTAGACAAAAGGGTACAATAAACATAATTAGGAGAGTAACGAGGGAGTTCATAAAAGATTATATTCTTTCAACACCAGTAAAAATGAACCGCTTCAGCTCAATGCCCCTTTAAAACAATTACCACCCAAGAAAACTGCCATATTTGCAAATAATCAAATAAAATGACTCCAAGTGCCGATGAACAGCCTCCAATATGAAAGAAACACACAAGGATACAGCACGGGAGATCCGGGGACATCAGAAATGTTAGTCCAGTTAACTCTGAAGCAGAGCTGCTGTCAGCTGCTCCCTCACCACAGAGGGTCACACAGGGAGAGCCCGGCACGCGTGATAGGACAGTTCTACACCGGCTGCCCCACAGGGGATATGTGTGTAAGCAAATGTGTTTTAAAATCTGAAAGGTTACTCAAAATGTAACTACATACATCCTTATTTATGTAGGTAAGAAGTCTCATTGAAATAAAAATGAGGCCTGACCGGCAGAGACTGTCTCAATATTCTAAACTCAGGCAAAAGTAACAAAAACCCTCAAACATATTTTGTAAAGATAGAAAATGCTTTCTAGAGAAGCCAATCCATGACTGATTGTGTTCACTGTGTGTTTATCTCCAGGCGTGCCTTTATTGCAGTGTAGCAATGTGTTTAGGGTCACTATCATATCAAAAGATAAACCAGGTCCAATCAGACGTGTTCAAGAAGCTATTGCACGGTGGATCAAAGTCTGGCAGCACTTTTCTGCATTCATAATTCCATAACTTTGATAAGACACTGGCTGAAATGCAGCAATAGGTCATGACAGAAGCTTCGCTGTAGACGCTCACTGTTGGGAGCTTCTCCTGACCTCCTCGCTTTAATCCTATCAAACCAGTTGCAAATGATTTTTAGTCCATTTCTTGTGTAATTAGTAGGACTGGTACTTAAAGCATGCTTTACCGCTCTGAGTGCTCAGAGCACTTTGCATGACAAACCTCATGAACCCAGTCACACATGGAAGCACGTTTTCCCCATGCCTGAACTACGCTGCCAAAAGTATTCGCTCATCTACCTTCAAGTGCATATGAACTAGAGATGCATTTCATTCTTAATCTATAGAGTTTAATATGATGTCGACCCCCTGAAGTCAGACACAGATGTTGGATGAGAAGGCCTGGCTTCCACTCTCTACTCTTGCTCATCCTTCCTAGAGCTGAGGTCAGGACTCTGTCAACTTCCAAACTCTTTATGGAGCTTCATTGTGCACTGGTCTGCAGTCATTTTGAATGCCATCCCCAAACTGCTTCCACAAAGTTCAGAGCATGAAATTGTCCAAAATGCCTTAGTATGCTGAAGCGTTAACAGTTCCTTTTACTGGAAATAAGGCGCTGAGCCCAACTCTCAAAACACACAGAATCCTCCCTCAACCAAACTTTCCACTTGGCACAAAGCAGTCAGACAAGTACCGTTCTCCTAGGAACCGCCAAACCCAGGCTCGTCCATCCGATTGCCAGGCAGAGAACTGAGATTCATCCCTCCTGAAAACAAATCTCTACTCCAGAGTCCAGTGGCGTCGTGCTTTACAACACTGCATGTGGTGCTTTGTCCCGATCAGAAGTTTAAGACCAGACTTGAAAAATGGCAAAAAATCCTATTTTGCATGGTTGGATTTTAACAAGGTTCCCAGTAGAGCTTCAACATGCGACAAGAAGAAATGTTAGCGAGACGAAACATTTGAACGTGCAGTTTATTGGAAACAATGCTTCCACTTTGTTGTAATAACATTAACCGCTGACGGTAGAATATTTACAAGCATTTAATGGGAGAGGTAAAATTCCAACTTGGAATTTTCCATTAAAGAGGCTGAACCATTCCTGAGCTGTAGTTCTCCTGGCTTCAGCCCACACAGCATCACTTTCCCAAAGGACACTGGACATCTGAGGACTAAGGACTGTTGCAGAATTTATCATTTTTATCTATAATTTTGATAAAAGCCTTATAAAACCACTCACGCTAGTCCCACACTGGTAATGATGTAGATTCTACTCCAGTCACAGTTCCATAAATGAAAGACAGCAGGGTTACAGAGTTATTTAGGGTTTCATACTTTGAAGGTTCACCTGTCTAACAGACACAATGGTCATTA
This sequence comes from Maylandia zebra, assembly GCF_041146795.1. NCBI lineage: Eukaryota > Metazoa > Chordata > Actinopteri > Cichliformes > Cichlidae > Maylandia > Maylandia zebra. The sequence goes on from NC_135182.1 coordinate 1,596,069, forward strand.
ATACCATTTGAAAAAAAAAACAGTAAATATAGGAATGATACTTTGTGTAAATCAATGAGGGAGTCAGACTGTTGATTGGTTGTGTGACATAAAATCACACGTAGATTTAAAATTGAATCAGAAGACAACCAGTCTTTAACATCACTCAGTGACACACAATTCAATTCAATTCAATTCAACTTTATTTATATAGCGCCAAATCACAACAAAAGTCGCCTCAAGGCGCTTCATAGATACAGAGAAAAACCCAACAATCATATGACCCCCTATGAGCAAGCACTTTGGCAACAGTGGGAAGGAAAAACTCCCTTTTAACAGGAAGAAACCTCCAGCAGAACCAGGCTCAGGGAGGGGCGGGGCCATCTGCTGTGATTGGTTGGGGTGAGAGAAGGAAGACAGGATAAAGACATGCTGTGGAAGAGAGACAGAGATTAATAACAGATATGATTCAATGCAGAGAGGTCTGTTAACACATAGTGAGTGAGAAAGGTGACTGGAAAGGAAAAACTCAGTGCATCATGGGAATCCCCGGCAGCCTACGTCTATTGCAGCATAACTAAGGGAGGATTCAGGGTCACCTGGTCCAGCCCTAACTATATGCTTTAGCAAAAAGGAAAGTTTGAAGCCTAATCTACACTAGATTTTAAAGTCTCACTGCGTGTTGAAGGGTCTTTAACAAGTTTGGACAAAAACTGAAATACTTTACTATTTATTTAGTATAGGTGTACTCTCAGTGGCAGGGGAACAATGTGAGAACAGCACCACCGAGGCTGGAGAGTCAGCAATACTGGAAGGGGAGAAGGACTCAGCACATAACAGCAATGCTCAGTGGCTCGTGGGTCTAAGAGCAGACCACAGCAACCTCCCTGAACAGGGTCCAGTAACCATCACCGTGGCAGACATCCAAGAAAGGGTCTCCAGTATGAGTTGGACAGCACCAGGCCACGACATGGTCCACGCCTACTGGCTGAAGAAGCTGACTGCACTCCACGAGCGTCTGGCAGCATAAATGAACCAGCTGCTAGAGACACGCAGAATGGCTAGGGGGCGTCTACCATTTTGACCCCGGGACTTCCAGGTTATACTCGGCACAGAGGTTTTTGTTTACTATGCCGGCCACTTGGTTGCTGCCATGATTAGTGCCTCTGTGCTGTCTTTCAGTCCAGCTTTGTCCAGCCACTGGTAGGATTTCTGGATATCAGCCACCTCCTCTATCTGCCGGTGGTACATACCATGCAGGGGCCTGTCCTTCCATGATGGTTCCTTGTCTCCCTCCTCTTTCTTGGGTTTCTGCTGCCTGAGGTATTCACTGAGCACTCGGTCAGTTGGGGCCATCTTCCTAATGTATTCTTGGATGTTCGTTGTCTCATCCTGGACTGTGGTGCTGACACTCACCAGTCCCCGGCCCCCTTCCTTGCGCTTAGCGTACAGCCTCAGGGTGCTGGACTTGGGGTGAAACCCTCCATGCATGGTAAGGAGCTTTCTTGTCTTTATGTCAGTGGCTTCTATCTCCTCCTTTGGCCAGCCTATTACCCCAGCAGGGTACCTGATCACAGGCAGGGCGTACGTGTTGATGGCCCAGATCTTGTTCTTACCATTCAGCTGACTCCTCAGGACTTGCCTGACCCTCTGCAGGTACTTGGTGGTTGCAGCCTTTCTAGCGGCCTCTTCATGGTTCCCATTCGCCTGCGGGATCCCCAGGTACTTGTAACTGTCCTCTATGTCTGCAATGTTGCCTTCTGGTAGTTCAATCCCCTCAGTTCTGACTACCTTCCCTCTCTTTGTTACCATCCGACTACACTTCTCCAGTCCGAACGACATTCCAATGTCATTGCTGTATAGCCTGGTAGTGTGGATCAGTGAATCGATGTCTCGTTCACTCTTGGCATACAGCTTGATGTCATCCATGTACAGGAGGTGGCTGACAACTGCTCCGTTCCGTAGTCGGTATCCGTAGCCAGTCTTGTTAATGATGTCACTGAGGGGGTTCAGGCCTATGCAGAACAGCAGTGGGGACAGAGCATCTCCTTGGTAGATCCCGCACTTGATGGTGACTTGTGCTATGGGCTTGGAGTTGGCCTCTAGTGTTGTGCGCCACATCCCCATTGAAGTTGATCTTCTTGTCTGAAAGACAAGATCAGTGCTTTCAAGCAGGTTGTCACCAAATTTAAGTTCAGGATGTTTAGGAAGAACATTTCTGACATTTAGCTCAATAATAATAATAATGAGACTAAACCTAGTTTTACTGGGTTGAGCACTTTGACATGAAAGATACTGGAGAACAATAAAGCAATTTCTTGAACCCATGATTCCCGTGGGAGATGAGAGTCGAGGGAAATAAATCACTCACCTGGAATATGAGTAAATCAGATAAAGATGAGCTCTCCACTGATATGTGTGATCAAATCTGAAGAGCGTTACACAGATTCCAAATGCCAGAATGTGCCTTTGAAAGGAATACAAAAACATGAGTCATTTTGTTTTCTGGACTGCTTCTGCATTTCACAAAGAACAGACAGTGAAGGAAAAAGACGTGGTGAAAGAAGCCTGCTGACGCTCATTTAGCAGGAAGAGAACTGATATTGATTGAAGTCCAACACAGTGTCGCTTTTAAAAGGAACCTTGGCCAGTATGTGTGATGTAGAGAAGATGGAGTCTGAAAAAATGTTAATAAATTAGTTCAAACATTTCAAAGAAAAGCTGACCAGGATGGAGTGGGGATGGCTCTGACCGTGTCCGCTCTAATGAAACAGGGAGGCTGAGCAGCTGTAGGCTCAGCAGCTCTTTCACATTAGCATCCATGAGTGTGTGAGTGTGACAGCTTCAAACTGCTGTTTTTCCAACTCAGTCTTCATTTTCCTTCACATTTGAATCTCCTGTAGATATGACAGAAATGTCTGCTCAAGTCTTTTAATTCTGCTCATTTTTAAATATTAATATATTTTAATATACTTTTAAATCAAGGCCTGGTCTTCACAGGACGCCTATCACAAACGTGATTTATAGAATATGATGCTGAATATTAAACTAAATGTAAAGTATTCAAAATGAGCTCAACCTTACAAATGTATAACTGTGATATTCTTATGATTTAACACTGATGGGGAGTATTTGTCTCCAGAAAAAGATCATTTTTACTTTCATCCACAGTTGTCCAATAATACAGTTTGTGTTTTATTGCTTCTTTTCTAAAGGAATGGTTTGAAATATGCCTCCAGCACTTGTTGTTTTTAGCTACTGATAAAAAATTTTTGTTCATATCGATATCTATTTAACTACAGAAGCAATAACATTAATTCCTCAGCTAGGAACGAGTGCAGAAAGGTGAAGGCATCCATGCAGAGGGCAGACAGGCAGCACATGTTGCTAAATAGTGGCAGGAGGTGTTTTTGGTTATGTGTGTATAGGGCAGTCAGCACACGCCACTGATCCCAGCACTGATAGAAATTTGGGCAGATCCAAAGAACTGGACGCTGGTGATGGTGAAGATAAGATGGAGGCTTGGATGGAGTGACCTGTGACGGAGGTGGGCTGCATGAAGGAGTCTGTGAGGGAAGCTGAAATATGAACAGCGTGATTTAAAGTATGCAGAGTGGAGGCTGATTGGCTTGAAGAAGGAAAGCAAAAAGATGATTGGACCACAGCGATGATGCCAACATCGCGTTTCACAGTGTCGAAGGTGGAAGTGATGGAAAGCCACAGACGAGCAGCCTGGGAAAGCAGACAGAGCTTCCTCATTCAACTTTATTAAGCTTTGGAAAGGCGCAGCAGAAAAACACAGTGTGCTCATTTTAAGGTAAAGCCGCACATTCAAACCTTACAAGTAAAGCGTGATTTACACTTCTGCTATGTGGTAATTGGAGACCCCTGTTAGCCGCCCTGTCTGTTTGGAATATCTGAAGCTTAGTGTCTCAGTATCCAAGGACAGGCAGACATACCGTACAGACTGAAGAGCTGGGGCGACCGTGGCTCAGGGGGTTGGGAAGCGTATCTGTAACCGGAAGGTCGCCGGTTTGATCCCGGGGCTCTCTGTCCTGGTCGTTGTGTCCTTGGGCAAGACACTTTACCCTACTTGCCTACTGGTGTTGGCCAGAGGGGCCGATGGCGCGATATGGCAGCCTCGCTTCTGTCAGTCTGCCCCAGGGCAGCTGTGGCTACAACCGTAGCTGCCTCCACCAGTGTGTGAATGTGAGAGTGAATGAATAGTGGCATTGTAAAGCGCTTTGGGTGCCTTGAAAAGCGCTATATAAATCCAATCCATTATTATTATTATTAGAGGTGTGGGTTGTGGCTTAGATGTAGGAGAGGGGTGGACGTGTGTCAGTGGAGGCTGACTCACACACCTGACCTCCATTATCTAATCATGTCTCCCCTTCGAGGATGCTGCTGGGACCAGAGAGGAGCAGCTGCCTAACCAGAGTCACTGAAACACTGTGAATAAACAGTTCAGTGTTGGCAGTGCTGTGTGCCGTGGGTCCCTCATGTCACACAAAACACCTTTTGTAATAACAGCTCAAAGGTCTTCAGTCCACCTGGGTTTGAGAACTTTAAATTAGCAGAGTTAGAAGTTAGCATGGCGTTAGCTGCTAGCGGCTAATGACCGGCACACGTGTGCAGGTAATAAAAGGACGGGAAATGTTTGTCGCGCTGTTGCACACACATTCGTTACAATTTGACCAACATACAAATGGCCTGTATTTGTATAGCGCTTTACTAGTCCCTATGGACCCCAAAGCGCTTTACACATCCAGTCATCCACCCATCCACACACTGGTGATGGCAGCTACATTCAGTGTTGCCAACTCCTCAGTAAGGAAAATCGCTGTTGGCTGTCCTAAAAGTCGCTAGAAGTCGCTAAATGAGGTCATCGCCTAATTTGCATAATTGGTCATGCTAATCTAATTGTAACCTATGTTGTTGGAGAGAGAAATAACATCGTGGAAGAGACATAAAGTGAGTAAAAAACGTCCTAAATACATTTAGAGTTTATTTAGAACTACAAATTAAATTTCTTTTAGCAATTATTGTTTTTTAAGTCACAATTCCAACCCTGCTCCTTTACCCGGGCTTGGACCGGCAAAAGTGACCCGAAATAGGCACTCTGGTGGAGTTACTTTGTGTGTGTGTGTGTGTGTGTTTATAAGTAGTTTTAAACCTTGTGATCCACAAAACAGCAAAAGAGTAAAAGAGTAAAAGAAGAACTGACTGCGTTACAGCACCCGCTGCTTGTTGAGAGTAAAAGCAATACGCGCTTTCACGTCTTTTTTTTTCAGACCCCTTAGCGACTTTTTTTCTAAAAAAATTTGCTAAGGGGTCTGAAAACTCGCTAAATATAGCAACAAAGTCGCTAAGTTGGCAACACTGGCTACATGTAGCCACAGCCACCCTGGGGTGCACTGACAGAGGTGAGGCTGCCGGACACTGGCGCCACTGGGCCCTCTGACCACCACCAGTAGGTAACGGGTGAAGTGTCTTGCCCAAGGACACAACGACCGAGACTGTCGGAGCCGGGGCTCGAACCGGCAACCTTCTGATTACAAGACGAACTGCCAACTCCTGAGCCACGATCGCCCATGTACATAATAAGCTAATACTCCTGCATGCTGTAGACTAGTGTACACTGTACACCTACTTACTGGTTTTAGTTGCGTCTTCCGATTAATTTGAGTGTTTCTCTCACAGCTCTGCAGGAGGTAAAAAATGTGCGTGGTCTTTTGTGAGCTCGTTCCCGCTTTGTAACCAGAGCGCTCTGCTGTCAAGGGCGATCACTGGTTAATGGTAGTCATGTGACTGATATAAGTCAGATCCTTTATTTAGCTAAATTGTGATTAATAGTTAAATGTTATTGTCGAGGGGCACAGGCAGGACGCCACACGCACACGCACGTTAAAATACATATATCAATAAATAAATGCTTCAATAAAAGGGCACTTTGGGCACCCGAGAGGAAGGGGGCAGGTGCTCAAGCGCCTTCCACCCCCCCACTCCTCACGTGCCTCTCGACGAATGCATGGCAAATGAGATAATCCATCTAGAGCTCGGTGTGAAATATATTCCTGATCGTCAGCTTCATGTTCTCACTCACATCTTTGTTGGCTCCAGAGTGATTGTTTTCTGACCCGTTCATATATTTGGTTGATGGTAATGGGCTGTAGCTGTAAGGCTTTAAAAACATGCTGGAGATGAACAGTGGTGGCAAACACCCAGAGAGGCCAACAGTGATCACTGGCTGTTTTTAGGGGCTTGTTCAGATTAAACCGAACAAGATACAAAACATTAAAACACATTAAAGAGAGCCTTAATAAACGCAGGGTCACGTGGACCTGGAAGCAGAGTTCATATGTCATCACTTAACAACCGGACAGTATGTGTCTAAGTACATAAGTACATGAGACAAGGTCCTAAATATAACTTTAGGAACAAAATAAAGGT
>NC_135182.1:1607500-1612500 GCF_041146795.1 Maylandia zebra
GTCTGTGTGTGAGTCTGTGTGTGTGTGTGTGTGTGTCTGTGTCTGTGTGTGTCTGTGTGTGAGTCTGTTTGTGTCTGTGTGTGTGTGTGTGTGTGTGTGTGTGTCTGTGTCTGTGTGTCTGTGTCTGTGTCTGTGTGTGTGTGTGTGTGTCTGTGTGTGTCTGTATGTGTGTGTGTGTGTGTGTGTGTGTGTGTGTGTCTGTGTCTGTGTGTCTGTGTCTGTGTCTGTGTGTGTGTGTGTCTGTGTCTGTGTCTGTGTGTGTCTGTATGTGTGTGTGTGTGTGTGTGTCTGTATGTGTGTGTGTGTGTGTGTGTCTGTATGTGTGTGTGTGTGTGTCACTGTCACATGTCTGTATGCCACCTCTTCCCAGGGAAGAAAAATCCAATTAACCACCAGCTTGCTCTGAAGTGGAAGTGAGAAATTGAGAAACTCAGACAAAGGCACAGACACAGAGCAGACCAGAATAACAATGGAGCTCCATACTCTGACAACTGACACTGTTTGTTGGGAAAGAAGAGCTAAAAGTAACTGAACCTGTGCTAACAATGGCCACACTTACATGTAACAATAGTGATTATTAAATCGGAAACGTATTAAAGTCGTGGCGTCTCTCTCCCTGCATCTCCTCTCCGCTCTTTCAGCGTTTCAGTTTTACTCCTCCCATCAACCAGCTACAGCTGTTCTCATAGCAAAATGTAAAAAATCATCAACTTTATACATTCAGCTGCCAACTCACCGGCACATCAGGAGACGCCAACACAGACATGTTTGTGCGACACTGCAGTGATCTTACAGAACAGCATCATATATGTGTCCCGCTAACATGACAACGTCAGGGTGATGTCGCTCTGCTATGGGATCAAATGTAACAACATTATATTAAAATATATACAGTGGGGCAAAAAAGTATTTAGTCAGCCACCGATTGTGCAAGTTCCCCCACTTAAAATGATGACAGAGGTCAGTAATTTGCACCAGAGGTACACTTCAACTGTGAGAGACAGAATGTGAAAGAAAAATCCATGAATCCACATGGTAGGATTTGTAAAGAATTTATTCGTAAATCAGGGTGGAAAATAAGTATTTGGTCACCTCAAACAAGGAAAATCTCTGGCTCTCACAGACCTGTAACGTCTTCTGTAAGAAGCTTTTCTGTCCCCCACTCGTTACCTGTATGAATGGCACCTGTTTGAACTCATCATCTGTATAAAAGACACCTGTCCACAGCCTCAAACAGTCAGACTCCAAACTCCGCCATGGCCAAGACCAAAGAGCTTTGGAAGGACACCAGGAAAAGTATTGTAGACCTGCACCAGACTGGGAAGAGTGAATCTACAATAGGCAAGCAGCTTGGTGTGAAAAAATCAACTGTGGGAGCAATCATCAGAAAATGGAAGACATACAAGACCACTGATAATCTCCCTCCATCTGGGGCTCCACGCAAGATCTCATCCCGTGGGGTCAAAATGATCATGAGAACGGTGAGCAAAGATCCCAGAACCACACGGGGGGACCTGGTGAATGACCTGCAGAGAGCTGGGACCAAAGTAACAAAGGTCACCATCAGTAACACACTACAACGGCAGGGAATCAAATCCCGCAGTGCCAGACGTGTTCCGCTGCTGAAGCCAGTGCATGTCCAGGCCCGTCTGAAGTTTGCCAGAGAGCACATGGATGATACAGCAGAGGATTGGGAGAATGTCATGTGGTCAGATGAAACCAAAGTAGAACTTTTTGGTATAAACTCAACTCGTCGTGTTTGGAGGAAGAAGAATACTGAGTTGCATCCCAAGAACACCATACCTACTGTGAAGCATGGGGGTGGAAACATCATGCTATGGGGCTGTTTTTCTGCCAAGGGGACAGGACGACTGATCCGTGTTAAGGACAGAATGAATGGGGCCATGTATCGTGAGATTTTGAGCCAAAACCTCCTTCCATCAGTGAGAACTTTGAAGATGAAACGAGGCTGGGTCTTCCAACATGACAATGATCCAAAACACACCGCCCGGGCAACAAAGGAGTGGCTCCGTAAGAAGCATTTGAAAGTCCTGGAGTGGCCTAGCCAGTCTCCAGACCTCAACCCCATAGAAAATCTGTGGCGGGAGTTGAAAGTCCGTGTTGCTCGGCGACAGCCCCAAAACATCACTGCTCTCGAGAAGATCTGCATGGAGGAATGGGCCAAAATACCAGCTACTGTGTGTGCAAACCTGGTAAAGACCTATAGTAAACGTTTGACCTCTGTTATTGCCAACAAAGGTTATGTTACAAAGTATTGAGTTGTATTTTTGTTATTGACCAAATACTTATTTTCCACCCTGATTTACCAATAAATTCTTTACAAATCCTACCATGTGGATTCATGGATTTTTTTTTTCACATTCTGTCTCTCACAGTTGAAGTGTACCTCTGGTGCAAATTACTGACCTCTGTCATCATTTTAGGAGGGGGAACTTGCACAATCGGTGGCTGACTAAATACTTTTTTGCCCCACTGTATAAAAGGTCGTTCTGTCGTTCTGAAATACACGACGTATCTGGTACAATGTAACAGCAAATAAGAAAAAGATGAGGAAATGATGAGTTTAAAGGCGTTACGGGTCTGTAACCTTTGCCAGATGTTTACCACTGATACAGATATGACCCTCCCAGTTTATTACAAAATGAAGATACATTTCTTTTGTTTGTGTATATATACAAATGAGATATTTTCCATCTAAATGTGCCGCAGTTTAAATACAGAATCGAAATCTAAGCATTGAATTAACCAAGTGTCAACACATTGTCATTAGGCTCAAAGGGATATAATTGTCCTCACTCTGTAAACACATTTATTATGACACAATACTGTTAACAACCAGCATTTTATCAATAAAACTTTCTATACAGCAGATTATAGATGATGTTTCATAAGAATGAAACTAGAACCTCTGTAAATGGACAAAGATTTGAACAAAATGTCCTTTAAAGGTCTTTACTGTAAATGAATGGGAGCCCCAGTATATGGGGGAATGTTAGACTACTTTTTAGAGGCAACATTATAATTATATATATTATATATTGTCGAATCGTGTAGAATCCTCATGCTGACTGGTTAATTTTTGTCATCATTAGTTAGAATCCAGTCAGGCCATCAAACCCAGCTGCTCTACAATATCCACACAAAGTCATCTGGTTTTCACAGCAAGTATGGCAAAAGAAAATAGTTTCATTAGAAGTTACGCTGCTAAGTTGTTCTGACCATAAAAGAATTCATTTGATTAACTCAAAACAATACCATGAAAATGACCTGATGCTAACTAAGCCCACAGGACACAAAAGAAATGGGGCTGCATGACAGAATGACTGAGAAGGTCAAAGCTGGGATTGTTTTGACACAAATATCTGTTCTCTGTACTCCTTACATCTTTAACACGGACTCTTTATTTGGTTTTAGACATTTGCAGGGAGTTATTATTTTTGGCACAACACCGGAACAACTGCAGATGACCAGAGGTTGTGGTCACAGTGCTTCAGCAGCTGTCCCTACTGAGGAGGCACGAGCATAAAGGGAATGACATTTTCAAAGTGGCAGGTAATTTCAAATGCAACATTTCTATCAGCTCAGCAAACAGCAAACACACAAACGGTAAACTTTGTCCCTCAGTTTGTGTGCTAGCTACAGGTCCAGCTGCTTTTAAAGAACGAGCTAACTTCACTCGGAGAAAGATAAGAAAGAAGGAGGAAGAAGAGAGCTCAGAATTAAAGGGGAGGATGCTCAGTGGGGTTTGATAACCTGGAAATGTCAAGCTTACATTCTGCTCTGTGTACAATGGGAGGTTTTTTCCTGATTGAGGTTTAAGCTTGTATATAAAAGTATTTCTACTAAAGTAACGAGTGTCTGTACCTTTGCCACCTCTGATGATGGAAAGGTTCTGCAAACTCCTTCAAGGTGAGCTTCTTACTGTCCACAGAGCTCCTGCCACAGTCACTGACACCAGCTGTGTCCATAGCTCTGACAGCAGTGTTTACCCTGACGTTTGCCTTCTCTTCTTGTTTTCCTTGAAATTGAATTGCAAACGTATCCTGTCAAATGTTCACGTTATCTATTCCCACTGTGTTTCTAACACAGTGAGGAGACATAACATCTATGACACTACTTGTGTTAAACTGGAGTCAGAGTGAGCTGTAAGAAGCTGCATATTTATAGATGTGTGGTTATTAGGAAGCAAAAGTCTTGAATGCAGTCTGAGCTTTCTCAAGGCATGAAGGAATTATTTGAACAGAGAGAAAACGTGAATGTGTAACACTGACGACTAGGGGTGCAACGATACTCGTATCGATATTGAACCGTTCGATACAGTGCTTTCGGTTCGGTACGCATATGTATGGAACAATACAACAATTTTAATTTATTTTATCAACTTTCCTTCTGACGATGCTGTCTGTGTTGAGCGCTCAGTGAATCTGCGCTTGACTACTCCGCCTAGGCTGCGCTGTCGAGCGCAGATTCACTGAGCGCAGCGCAAGCTAGCGAGACAGAAGTTAAGCTCTCGTTGCAACATGGCAAATTGAACCTCCCCCACCCTCATTCAGATCTGGCCTTTGGAACTATTTTGGTTTTCATGTGACGAATGACCCTGAAGGTAAGCGCGTCATGGACTAAAGTAAAACAGTATGTGCCATGCAATGCTCAATTACATGGGTGGGAACTAGTGTGTTAGCGCAGTTAGCTCGTTAACGTGTTGGCCGTCCAGCCCCACGCACGGGGCGATCCGCGGTAGCTCGTTAACGGAGATTTGCCGTGTTGTGGCGTTAACGTCATTTCAGATTAACGCTGACAGCACTAGTGGGAACACAACGAATATGACTGCACATTTACTCCGACATCATCCTAGTGCAAAGACAAGTGGAAGCAGACAAAACAACAAGCAGCATGCTACAAACTTTACCCGAGTCATTTAGACAGCCGTTAGCACAGGATTCTCCTTATGGGCACCTGATATGTTTAATATGCTGCTG
>NC_135182.1:1617500-1637500 GCF_041146795.1 Maylandia zebra
TTCAGAGAGACAAAACTGACCTGGCATGGCTGAAGTACACGCGGGGTGGACATGAAGAACTGCAGAAAGGTCTTCCAGGTGCAAGATGCATCATGATCAAGCACCCGATCGCCACAAAGTCAGTTCATCATACTGGCAAATGATATTTCAGATGTTCAGATGTTGAGGATACTGCAGACGACACCAGGCTGACACTATCCTGTGATGCTGCACTGTGAGGACAGCATCACGGTCTCTGGGCTGTAGATGCAGAACCATCCTATCCCACTCATCCTCCACAAACCGCTGCAAACAGCAACGAGTTGCATCTGCTGCACGTGTCAGTCACATCCTAATGACACTCACACATCTAATCACAAAGGCAGCAGGGTATCGCAAAAACTCATGAAGCCCACGTGTGGATTCACAATGTAATCACTGGCACCTGTTGTGCGCATACAACAGTCGCACAACTGTTTGATCACGCATAGAATAAACGGGCTCACCACACAGTACGTGCAGTACAGCGTCACAGAGCTAAGATAAGTACGAAGAGATGGACTGCGTCATTTTATTTAGTAGACAATAGGTTTTATTATACATTAGAAAGGTAAAAAAGTAAAGTCTGATCCTTGAGGAGTAACCATATATAACACCGAGCGCTGCTCAGCATTCAGCAGTTTGAATCATTGACTGGGTCAGTAATGGAGGAATAGTCTTGTACTTGCGACAGCAGCCACTGTATCTACATCGTCTTCTACAACACTAAAATGTTTATTTTCATATTTTGAGCCCTTCAAAAACAATTTCTCTCCACTTATTTCTGTGCTGACTCACAGCAGGCGAAGTCATTCTCCAGCCAACAGCTCCTCCTCCAAATCAAACAATAACAGCAGAAAAACAACTTACGAGCTCATCCAGGAGCACATCTTTGTAGCCGTGCTGGAAACATCTTTTCTGAGAATGCCTCCAGCTCACATCCAGATAGCAACACTGCCATCTGGTGTGTCCACACCATCACTGGATGGAGGAACTATTATGTGTTACATATACACAGACGCGCAGATATAATGATGAAGAAATCGTTCTATTAGGCAGGTTTGAAGGAGGGCTTAATGAATGACAAATGGCCGCACTGATTACGTCTCGAATGCCACCAGCACACAGAGCAGCTACAACCAACCAAGCCAAGAAATAAATCCCAGCACCAGTAATCTCCCCTCAGCTTCAGCACTGACTCACTGCAAGGCTTCCCAAGACATTTCTATAGAACAACATTTGCTTTCTGGAGCAACATGTTCAATATCAGCCTGCTGTACAGCGTGAAATTAGCTTTAATCCTGCAGCCTGTGAGTTTTAGATGAAAGTTTAAAGTCGGCTTTTAGTGTTACAGCAGGATGTCAGTTCCCAAATCCCTCACATGTGGCAAAGTCCCTGCAGTCGCTGTTTGCTCCCAAAACCCGCAAATCAGCTTCATGGTGCAAACTTGGACCAATGAATGATGACAGGAGTCTAAATCTCCTGAATTCTCCTTTTGATTCATGTTCAATGGGATCGGCTCTGAGCCCATTACTGTTTGCATGCGTGACAGGCGGGCTGATAGATGAGGTCAGGCAGGAGGCTCCAGGGAAAGAGTTGCAGATGGCATCGTGACATGTAGGCAAAGTAGGAAGTGGAGAGGTGGAGGTATGCTCTGGGGAAAAGAGGAGCAAACGTTTGTAGAAGCAAGAGAAAGCAAGGTGGAGCGGGTGGAGATGGGTTTCAGGACTGATTTGTGTCAGAAGGATGTACAAGATGGAAGTGAGACCTGCTACGATGTGTGGTTTAGAGGTGACAGGAGCTGAAAATGTGTCACTGGGAGCAAATTGGAAATTTGAAATCATCAGAGGGACAGCTCAGCTCGAGTGGTTTGGAGACAAGACTGTTCTCTGGACATGTACAGAGGAGGGAGAGTGAAATCATTGGGCAAATGGGACTGCGAGGCAGGAGGAGAGGAAACCCACAGAGAAGATGTGACAGAGGAGGACCTACAGACAGACAGGGGAGGACCTACAGACAGACAGAGGAGGACCTACAGACAGACAGAGGAGGACCCACAGACAGACAGAGGAGGACCCACAGACAGACAGAGGAGGACCCACAGACAGACAGGGGAGGACCTACAGACAGACAGAGGAGGACCCACAGACAGACAGAGGAGGACCCACAGACAGACAGAGGAGGACCCACAGACAGACAGAGGAGGACCCACAGACAGACAGGGGAGGACCTACAGACAGACAGAGGAGGACCCACAGACAGACAGAGGAGGACCTACAGACAGGGGAGGACCCACAGACAGACAGGGGAGGACCCACAGACAGACAGAGGAGGACCCACAGACAGGGGAGGACCTACAGACAGACAGAGGAGGACCCACAGACAGACAGGGGAGGACCCACAGACAGACAGAGGAGGACCCACAGACAGGGGAGGACCTACAGACAGACAGAGGAGAACCCACAGACAGACAGGGGAGGACCTACAGACAGACAGGGGAGGACCTACAGACAGACAGAGGAGGACCCACAGACAGACAGGGGAGGACCTACAGACAGACAGAGGAGGACCCACAGACAGACAGGGGAGGACCCACAGACAGACAGAGGAGGACCGACAGACAGGGGAGGACCTACAGACAGACAGAGGAGGACCCACAGACAGACAGAGGAGGACCCACAGACAGGGGAGGACCCACAGACAGACAGAGGAGGACCCACAGACAGGGGAGGACCTACAGACAGACAGAGGAGGACCCACAGACAGACAGAGGAGGACCCACAGACAGACAGGGGAGGACCCACAGACAGACAGACAGACAGGGGAGGACCCACAGACAGACAGGGGAGGACCCACAGACAGACAGGGGAGGACCTACAGACAGACAGGGGAGGACCCACAGACAGACAGAGGAGGACCCACAGACAGACAGAGGAGGACCCACAGACAGACAGGGGAGGACCTACAGACAGACAGACAGGGGAGGACCTACAGACAGACAGAGGAGGACCCACAGACAGACAGGGGAGGACCCACAGACAGACAGAGGAGGACCCACAGACAGGGGAGGACCTACAGACAGACAGAGGAGAACCCACAGACAGACAGGGGAGGACCTACAGACAGACAGGGGAGGACCTACAGACAGACAGAGGAGGACCCACAGACAGACAGGGGAGGACCTACAGACAGACAGAGGAGGACCCACAGACAGACAGGGGAGGACCCACAGACAGACAGAGGAGGACCGACAGACAGGGGAGGACCTACAGACAGACAGAGGAGGACCCACAGACAGACAGAGGAGGACCCACAGACAGACAGAGGAGGACCCACAGACAGGGGAGGACCTACAGACAGACAGAGGAGGACCCACAGACAGACAGAGGAGGACCCACAGACAGACAGGGGAGGACCCACAGACAGACAGACAGGGGAGGACCCACAGACAGACAGGGGAGGACCCACAGACAGACAGAGGAGGACCCACAGACAGACAGGGGAGGACCCACAGACAGACAGGGGAGGACCCACAGACAGACAGGGGAGGACCTACAGACAGACAGGGGAGGACCCACAGACAGACAGAGGAGGACCCACAGACAGACAGAGGAGGACCCACAGACAGACAGAGGAGGACCCACAGACAGACAGGGGAGGACCCACAGACAGACAGGGGAGGACATCAGGTACAGGGTGAAATCTGCTGCTGTGCCCTAGAGGGAGCCAAAAGAAGCAGATTGATAATGAATGGGAGAGTGTGTCTGAACCTGTTAGTCCACCTAACTTTATCCCAGAAGTCCAAGTCTCATTTCTACCTCAGCTTTTAATCACTGTTTGATGCACAAACTACTCTCTAGTTGTAGTTAGATGATGACGGTTTGGCCTAAAACATGCTCTTTCATAGTTTTAAGCATATTTTAGAAAGCTCTATTACACGGTGGTGCTCTTTACACAGCGACAGGTTAACAGCTGGGACAAAAACAATGGAGTCTTTAGGTGGCAGACAGTCCTCTTTCATCCTATGTTTGATATTCATAGACAGTATTTTCCATGAACGGCTGGGAAATGTCAGAATCTGGCCTCTTCTTTTTATGCAGATTGAATTTGTCCAAAGATGGCCTTCATCCCATACGGTGGTCATCAGTAGACAGATATGAAGTGGCTGGGATGAAAGTCAGGACCTACCAATCAGAGGCCACGGCTGCTGCTGCTACTCAGTGGGAGTAATGGGTTTTTATGCACCTTTAACCAGTTTATTAATCAGCTGGAGAGCTTTTTTTTAATAGCTTTTAAATTCATGGAGAGATTTCACAATCGTCACAATGCAAGCGGTGCACGCAAACATGAACTACACTGACACTATGAAACTATAAAATGGTTAGACTGGGCTGTATGAACGTGTGGCTGTGCTGTGGTGATGCACAAATGGAATGAAGCTTGCTCAAAGGTCAAACGCTGCTTTTCTTGCTTTTCTGACATCAATGCTGGAGCACACTGAACTCAGGAGTGCAGAGCCAGCATGAAACATGTAGCTACTATGATGTCATGTGTTGCTTCTGAACATTTTCACTGTTGCCATCTCGGTTCCTAGAAACAAAGTGGTGGCTGTATAACTGCTTGCTCACTGGCTAATGTGTCTGAGGCGCTCTTGGAGCAGCTCTCCTCAGGACGCTGCCTTCCTCATGTATCCGTGAGTGCTCCATGTTCACACACAGGAGCTACAGAGGACACTCACTAATCATTTCTGTCTCTGTGTTGCTCATAGTGGGAGGAGACCTCTGTGATTATGAGAAGCTTTGTGTTTTGACATGAGTGTTTAGCTTTGGTCTCAGTTGGTTTCCTGATGACCGACAGAGTGATCAGATATTACAGTTGTGGTGGTGTTTGGACCTCTGTGCATCTCTGCCATGGTTCTTGTTGCCATGTGGCAAACCCAGGTACCTGTATGTGTCCTGAATGTCTGCTGTCCTCCCTGCTGCTCTCCTTACATGGTCCAGAGTCTTTTAATATTCTGTGGTTTTCTTTATGTTGGGTTGTTTGTGATTATCCCACGTTTCATGTTCCTATGTTCTGTGTTAAGTTTGCGTGTTTAGAGTTATTGAGTGTGTTTCCTGTTTTATTTTGAAGAGCCGTGTCTCTTGTCAGTGTTTCTCGTTTCGCTTCCCTTGTCTTGTTATGTCCAATCAGTCCCAGCTGTCTCCCTCCTGTCTCCCGTTCCCTGACTGCCCTGTGTGTATTTAAGCCCTGTGTTTTCTCGTGTATGTTGCTGGTTGTGTATCTCCCTGAGTCTCCCTGCATCTCCATTTCAGGTCTGTTGTTGTTACTTTAGGTCATCCTTAGGTCCTGTTTCATGTCCACTGCGTGTCTGTGTGTTTCACCTCCCTAATAACACTCACTGTGAAAGCTGCCTGCATCTTGTGCCCTTCACTAAATTCCACACGCCTCGCCCTGCTAGCTGTGACAGTACAGCCGTTCACAACAACGTACGCTGCCGGGTTGAATGGGATCCCGATGTTCTCCTGGTGAGGTGGATCAGTGAGTTTGAAAATATATTACAAATATAACAACAAATCTAGAGTTTGGCAGCAGAACTGAAAACATACCCCACGACATCTTTGGATGCTGTCCTTTCTTGGTGCTGTTGGCGCTGCATTAGACTGTTACAATCAAATGTTAACGATATAAAATGCCTCGAGGCGACTGAACTGAATCAGGGAAAAGCTGCACAGAGCACTCATTACACCTGCTCTGCAGCTTATTCAAAAACAGCCTCAGCATCCATCTTCATAAGACTCCACCACTATCAGGAAAAGGATGCATGTTTGCCTGGGTCATAGACACAGGACACAGAACCCTCTTTATCTGATATGGGTGCAAGCTTGGTCAAGCTGCATGGGCCATTCAAAGATATCAAGGCGAATCTTCATAATGCTGGAGTAACGTTTGCCCATCTCTGCGTCACACTCAGTGGTAACAGTCACTGCTTTGACAGCAGCAGCAGCAGCGCTTCACAATCAGAAAGGGAGATCTCTGTGAAGATGCTTAAACCAAAAGCACATTGAAAAGCTGGTTTGGGATGTAGTCTGGTGTCTGATGCTGCACTTCTAATAATGTACCTCTATCTTACAGTGGCTATGCATGATTTATTTTCATGTAGACTCTCCAGCTCCTTATGTAAGATGTTTCAAAGACTGCTTAATTTATTTTTTGTGGAGAATGAAGAAAGTTTAAGTTTAAATTACATTTTTATTATTATGTTTAAGCATACATGAGAGACTTCCTAAGTTAGGTGAAGATACTACAGAAACTACATCATTCATCAAGTTTGCTTCTAAGAAGGACGAGCCTAGGATGCACCTGCGTAACAAAATGTGGTTTTAGTGTCAGAGTTAGGTTTGGGTCGGGTCGGGCATTTCTGATGGTGAGCAGCTACAGAAATCATTATGTCAATAAGAT
Organism: Maylandia zebra; assembly: GCF_041146795.1. Taxonomy (NCBI): domain Eukaryota; kingdom Metazoa; phylum Chordata; class Actinopteri; order Cichliformes; family Cichlidae; genus Maylandia; species Maylandia zebra. Next base: position 1,623,978 of record NC_135182.1, read on the forward strand.
ACTAACATGTCCTCAGATATGAAAACGAGTGTGCGTGCACATGTGTGTGTGTGTGTTTATGCTTCATTGATTACACTTGTATCATCTATTTCAAACATAAATACACATCTGTGTATAACACAGTATCCACAACGATATTCAGCTGGAATATCAGACCCAAAGGGGAATTCCTCAAAAACAGCCGTGTCACTAAAGTAAATGTTCTCACAGGGAGATTGATCGCAGACTCTCCTTAATGTAACTGACTCTGCAAAAGCCCCAAACAGACACTGTGTACTCAGAAAATGATCCTCACACTCGGTTCTACGGAGAACGTGGAAAAACTACGGTGAGCTCAAAAGGAACAAAGCAACAGTTAGCGCTTCGGCTAAAAAATTAGCATAGTTTCTAGAGTACAGGACGGGGAACCTGCTAGCTGCTATTTCATCCAAGACATCCTGACGTTACTGTTGCCAAAATATCTTTATAGAAAATTTTCTTTCAGGCTACAAAATCAATTATCAAAATACTCTGTGTCTCCAAAAGATCTTTGCCTAAAAAGATGACATAGGTATCTTATTTATACCATTTCATCTGCCATCTGAAGGTTCATTTCATTTATTTGTTCATTTTCAGGCACAACAAATACCTATATTGAACATAAAATGCACAAAACAAAAAACAAAAATTGCCTGAAAAAGGAGTGGGACGAAGAAAACTTATTAAATCCCACCCCTATACTCACTCATCAACAAAAAAAACAAACTTCCCGCAGCTACGCCCATCATTGCATACAGACCCATCAACAGCCCCGGGCACATACAAGCATCTAAACGGCAGCTCGCAACCAACAATTAGAGCCTTCATAACTGAATACAGAATATATAAATTATAAATTGCATTACCACAGGTAACAGGCAGTAATAACTACAAGTAACAGACACACATACATATACATACATATATATCTACACACACAAGTACATATATGTACATACATACGCACACTTTTTTTTTTTTTTTTTGGAATCCATACCAGCAATGGTAAGAGGACAGACATTACAGAGCACACTAAAAGCATCATTGAGTATACTGTGACCAGACCAACTGTTTGTAGAGAAATTTAAATCTATGAATATTTTTGCATTGTTTCAATTGTAAACTCAGACTGTTCCAGATTTTCACACCACATACAGACACACAAAAGCCTTTACGGGTTGTTCGAGTTCTGGGTAATTTGAATTCTCCAAATCCTCTCACATTATAAACCTTTTCTCGAATTTCAAATCTAGTTTGTAAATTTGCCGGTAAAAGTTTAGTAAAAGCTTTATACAAAATTATGGATGTATTGTAATTAACCAGATCCTGGAATTTAAGTAACTTTGCCTGAAGAAAGAATTTGTGAGTATGATCTAGATAACCAGCCTTGTGAATAATACGCAGTGCTCGTTTCTGTACTGTGACTCATGGATTAGTTGTATTTTTATATGTGTTTCCCCACACTTCCACACAATATGGAAGATATGGAAGAACCAGGGTACAGTACAGAGTACGAAGTGCATCAAGGAATTGTTTCACTTTGTTCAAAACTGCGAGGCTTCTGGAAATTTTGGTTTTTATGTGTCTGACGTGGGGTTTCCATGAAATTTTGTTATCAATTACGACTCCCAAAAATTTGTTTTCACTCACATTATCAATTGGTACACCTTCAATGATAATTGGTAATTCTACATTATATTTTAAATTACCAAAAAGGTTTGAGTCATAACGATTCTTTCAGAGGTTAAATAAAAACAGTGTTTTCAAATGATTAGATGGAATTACAGCAAACATGAACCAAAGGATTCACTGATGTGCTGCTGGGAGTTTGCTTCTGTTTTAACCAATCCTTCCTTAAACTGCACGATTGTTGCCAAATTTGATGTTTCACGGTTTGGCAGCAAATCTCCAAAAATATAAGAACACATCACATGGTGTGAAATAGTCCTGCTCACAGGTAGCTTCGATATGTCCCCCGGCCAGTTTCAGCTCAAACCCAGTGGTTTGAGTGAGCAGTGAATGTACGGGCACGGTTTAGTTAACATGGTAAATGATATAATCTCGTTCTATTGGGTAATAATCACTGTTTCTTACTCTGGACTCTGCTTTTACCTTTTGCAGTGAAAAAGAAATGAGCGTGAGAATTGTTTCTGACACCTTTGGTGATTCTGAGAGTTTGACTTTTAAATATAAGCAGTTTTTTCTGCTATCTTCAAGTTTGCTGCACATTTGCCCATCGAGTACTGAAACATTTCAGAGAAACCAGGAAACCCAGCAGGGCTGACATGCACCAGTCTCTCTGCTCACTCAGATCAGACAGTGGGAGGGTGAGCTGGACACCTCCTGGTCAGACGAGGTCAAATTACGAGGTCAAATCCAGTCTTCCTCATCGTTGACTTAATACGGTGCTGCACAAAGCCGAGTTAGCCAAACGTTTTCCTGGCACTGGGCTTTATGCCGTCCTTCAGCCCACTCCTCCTGGTCACACTCAGCATTAACAGGACTCTGGAAACACTTTGCATTGAGACTGACATCGCTCTCTGTCCATTCATTGCTCATTTTGAAGTTCCCTCAAACTATTCTGATTTAACTCAACTGAAATGAAACATTTGGTGTTTTCTCTCATTACCCACAGCGTGTCCTCAGAGCTCCGGAGCTCTAACATCCTGAGGGAGCTCTGTTGAGCCTCTGCTCCTTAGTATAGAAGGGAGCTGGAGAGGTTTGGGTATCTGATTAGGCTGCCTTCTGAGAGCATTCCTTTGGAGGTTTTCCAGGCATGTGGAGCTAGGAGAAGACCCCGGGGTTGACGCTGGAAGGATTACATATCTCATGGCAATGCCTCTGGATCCGCGAGGAAGAACTTTAAAGTGTTGCTGGGGAGAGTAACCCTGCTTATCTGGCTCAAACATGACCCAAACATCAAGTGAAACAGCTGGCATGAAAACTGTGCACAGAAAAGCCAGAGCTGGACCTCTGCACGCAGATGCATTAGAGGAATCAGTTAATGGTACAAAGTGCACGGTGCACCTGCAATACAACATTTTGTCTTTCTCATAAATATGCAGTTTTAGGCTTTATGAATAGCTGCCTTCCATAAAGACCACGAAGGGTCTGAGTTTCTTTTTTTGATGTTCAGTAATTTATTCTGTGCAAAATCACAACAGTTCACTTTACATTGTAAAGTAAAGAGCGTACAATAAGAGGAATAACCCTGCAGCAGAGCCACGCTCAGGGAGGGCCGGCCAGGGTGGAGGTAAAGGTGGGGAGACAAGACAGAGATTCATAAGAACTAATGATTAAACGCAGTGTGGTGTGTAAACGCATGGCGCTCATCATGGGCAGGTATGAGCAGCCTACACCTGTGACACTGTAATAAAGGGAGGGTTCAGGGTCAGCTGATCCACTCTGAACTGTCTGTTTTATCAGAAAGCTGTTTTCAGCCTGGAGGTAGTGTCTGTCCCTGAATCCAGAGCTGAGAGCTGGTTCCATAGAAGAGACGCTGAAAGCTCAAAGCTCTGCCTCATATTTCACTTTGAAACACTCGCAATCACAAACACACCTGAGGGTGAGAGTGAAGTGCTCTGTCGGGGTGATAGGCTCTAGTCTCAAGATAAGATGGGGCCTGATTACTGAAGAATGTGACGAGAAGGATTTCAAATTTGATGCTGGATTTAACAGGGAGCCAGTGAAGGAATCTGCTCTCTGTCTAGTCCCTGTCAGGACTCTTGCTGCAGCATTTTGGATTAACTGAAGGCTTTTCAGCATCCTGATAATAATGAATTACAGTCGTCCAGCCTGGAAGTTGCTCCGTGTGGTGTCTTTGGGTTCTGCGTGAAGCTGCTGCCGTCTGTTGTAAAGGGAACATGTGCACGAACATCGATGCTCCAGCAGCACGTCACGTTTCATTTGTTTACTCCTCAGTTTGTCGGTTGTTCTCCACCAATATCTTTACATTTCTGCCTCCAGTTTAGTCTGAAGTGTCTGCAGAGTTCCTTCATTCTAAAAAACATGTTTTTTACTCCTTAATGTCACTACTGATTAGACCTCAGCGTTGCATTACAGCAGACAGAATTCTGTGCCTGCTTCCCTTCCCTAGAGTTCATGTTTTCCACCCTCCATTAGTTCAGTGTGACTGCTCCAGGCTGCTGTGCTGTCAATTATTCACACTGTTTTTGTCTCACTAGCCTGATGCTCTGGCACTGGGCATGCAAGGAGACAACCTCTTTTCAGCCTCCGGCAAGCACCTGACCTCGTCTGTCGGCTCACAGTCAGGTCAGCCAAGAGCTCATTTCTTACTTTTTTAACTCTTGGAGTGCCCTAAGAGCTATTTTCAGTTTTCTTCACATTTAGCTCCCAACTTTTTCAGTTAATGTAATGAGTGGCCCGGCTTATTATACTGCATCTCTGAGAGCCACTGACTGACAACAACTTTTCACATAGAAAATGAATTTATTGTTTTCTTTTGCATCAATCACATGTACACTCAACAAAAATATAAACACAACACCTTTGTTACTGCTCCCATTCCCCATGGGATGGACGTAGAGACCTAAAATTCATTCCAGATACACAATATAACCATCCCTCCCAAACAGTGGTCACAAATCAGTCCAAATGTGTGGTAGTGGGCACATCTGCCATATTGAGATAATCCATCCCACCTCACAGGTGTGCCACATCAGGATGCTGATCTGACATCATGAGTAGTGCACAGGTGTACCTCAGACTGCCCACAACAAAAGGCCACCCTGGAATGTGCAGTTTTGTCTCACAGCAAAATGCCACAGATGCCACAAGCAATGAGGGAGCGTGCAACTGGCATGCTGACAGCAGGAATGTCAACCAGATCTGTCGCCCGTGCATTGAATGTTCATTTCTCAACCATAAGCCGTCTCCACAGGCGTTTCAGAGAATATGGCAGCACATCCAACCGGCCTCACAACCGCAGACCTCGTGTAACCACACCAGCCCAGGACCTCCACATCCAGCAGGTTCACCTCCAAGATCGTCTGAGACCAGCCACCCAGACAGCTGCTGGAACAATTGGTTTGCACAACCAAACAATTTCTGCACAAACTGTCAGAAACCGTCTCAGGGACGCTCAACTGCATGCCCGTCGTCCTCATCGGGGTCTTGACCTGACTCCAGCTCGTCGCCGTAACAGACTTGTGTGGGCAAATGCTCACATTCGATGGCGTCTGGCACGTTGGAGAGGTGTGCGCTTCACGGATGAATCATGGTTCACATTGTTCAGGGCAGATGGCAGCTGAGAATGTCCCAGTTCTTGCATGGCCAGCATACTCACCGGACATGTCACCCATTGAGCATGTTCGGGATGTGCTTGACCGGCGTATACGACAGCGTGTACCAGTTCCCACGAATATCCAACAACCTCGCACAGCCATTGAAGTGGAGTGGACCAACATTCCACAGGCCACAATTGACAATCTGATAGACTCCATGCGACGATGTGTTGCACTGCATGAGGCAAATGGTGGTCACACCAGATACTGACCGGTTCTGGGTCCCCAGACCCCCAATAGCGCAAAAAACTGCACATTCCAGGGTGGCCTTTTGTTGTGGGCAGTCTGAGGTGCACCTGTGCACTACTCATGATGTCAGATCAGCATCCTGATGTGGCACACCTGTGAGGTGGGATGGATTATCTCAATATAGCAGATGTGCCCACTACCACACATTTGGACTGATTTGTGACCACTGTTTGGGAGGGATGGTTATATTGTGTATCTGGAATGAATTTTAGGTCTCTACGTCCATCCCATGGGGAATGGGAGCAGTAACAAAGGTGTTGTGTTTATATTTTTGTTCAGTGTAAGTAGATCTTTACAAAATTTCAAATGAAAATAATTTCATCTCTGAGCAAAGCGTAGCCTCGAGGTCTGATTTTCCAGCTGACAGTGTAGGTGTATATAACATTACAATAACAAGCATAAGTTCACTGTGGCCGTTATTGAGCTTGTGGAAAACATTTAAAATTGTGCTTTTAAAAGGCGGAGACTTTTTCAGAGAATTATTTTCTTATACTTGAAGATTTTAATCAGACACTGTTGCTCAGGTGACCCAGCTGAGGTTGATCATCTGCCAGCACGTTCCTATGGATCTGCTCCCTTTATGCAGAGCTTTTCTTCTGCCTCTGTGCTGCCAGAGATGGTCATTCTTTTCCTTTTGGCCGTGATGCCGACTGCAGTAGAGTCCCTGCAGAGAGACTTTGCTCCACGTCTCCACAGGCATGAAGCTTGCCTTCCAGTCGTGCCTGTGGCAGTCACCATCTAATTCTTTGCACTACACCTACCTCAAAAGCCTCCTCGGCGTTTTCCAGCTGCGGTGAGCTGCAGCATGACAATGTTCCTGTTGCCTCTGACCCTGTGATGATGTCAGGTCTAAAGGGTCCCTCTATTTTACCAAAGAGATCATGATGGTGCTTGAGCCAAACCCCATCACTGCAGAACCTGATTATGAAGAGCGTCACAGACAGCCTGGACCAAAACCTTACTCCAGCTGCTCAGTCGGCCCAGCCACCCCCTTAGATGTCGTCTGATTCTCCTTATCAGTTCTGTGATGATGGCGATGGGGACTCCTCGAGCAGCAGCAGTGGACACAGTAGATCCATGCCTTGAATTTCCTCAGCAGGCCTGTCTTGTAAATGTCTTTCTGCCAACCCTTTACCTCCTGACAGGTGTTGGAGGCTGTGTCCCTGAGATGGCTGGGATTGTGTTGCTGATATGGAAAAAAGGAACTTCTGGACACCCTTTTACTGTTAGGGTACCTGAGTCGTTGACCAGTGGTTTCAGTTTCGTACCTTTTTACTGGTGCTCTTATCTTAGTTTATTTTTGGGAAGGTTTTGGTTTCTGTTTTGCATTTCTATTTCTCCCCAGTTCTTCTTGGTGTGTGATTATGTGGTTCTCAGGTTTTGGTTTCCTTCCTCCCTCTATTCTGTGTCCAGTCAGTGTCTGAGTCTGCCCTGGTCCCACGTCTCTGTTCCCTCTGTTGCAGTGCCTGTGAGTCTGTAAGTGCAGTCTGTGTTTCTGTTTTACTTTGAAAGTCCGTGTCTCATGTTAATGTGTCTGGTTTTGCTTCCTTTGTCTCGGCTTGTGTTTCCCTGATTGCTCCTTCTGTGTATGTTAGCCCTGTGTTCTCTTTGGTCTGTGTCGCCATCTCCCTCATCCACCCTCATTCTGTCTGTCTGCGTAAGTTGATTTGGAAGTTTGCTGTATTTAAGTTCACCTTTGGTTTCCGTGAGTCTGCATTTTGGGTCCTTTTCCTGCCTGGACACAGCCGTTTACAAGACAACGGGATCCTCCGGCTCAGTGCTGGTGAAATTTGTTTGGGTCTTCCACTGCGTCCGCAGCGACGGCGCGCTGTGAGACCCTGCTTATGTTTGCTGATAGGGGGTCATATGATTGTTGGGTTTCTCTGTATCTATTATTGTAGGGTCTGCCTTACAATGTCAAGCACCTTGAGGCGACTGTTGTTGCTGTATAATTAAAATTGATTTGAATTTAATTACTTGGAACTTAAGATCCAACCATGCAAAATATGATTTTGTGCCATTTTTCACGTGGTCTTAAACTTTTGTTCGGGACTGTATCTTTTGTTATGGTGGATGATGGTGTCGCCATAACAAGAGATACACCAGCTTATGAGCATTGAGCTTCTAATTAGTACAAAGGAAAGACTAATTACAAATGTATTGGCCAGGCTGTGCTGTGTATTACAGCACTTCTTATCAGAAAATTGTGCACCAACCAACTTCTAATGCAGTCAGCTGTGCCAGTCAAAGCACCTACGCCCTAACTCCAGTATCAAAACTTCTGTCAGACCTGTCCTAAATGCAAAAAGGAGCGGTGGCGGTAAACACTAAAGTTTGTCTAAGCATGTCTCTGATTTCAAACACCTCTTTGTATTAAAACCCGGAGCACTGATTTTATACTGATTTTAACAGCTCGTGTCGCACAGACGGGTCCTGCTATTTTCTTCCCACCCTAAGAGCTGTAATCATACAGCTAAGTCAATAAATAAATTGCATTCACTTTTAAGGAATTTCAGCCATTTTTTTACACAATCCCACAATTTCAGAGGATCGAAAGTAACTGGACAAGCTTAACTGTGAATATGAAGGTTGTTTTTAATACTGTGATAAATACTTTAAAGTCATGAATCTGACCAAAAACACGGTTTCCTCCCTCTGCTTTACTGCAGACGTCTTCAGATGCTGCTTGTTTCTGAGTCGTCTTCAGTGTCTGAAGCACGATCTTGGTTAAGATCAGGTGACTGACGCCCGTCAATGTCCCGTTTCTATCTGAGCATTGTTGGGTTTTTATGAGAGAAAAGACGAATAATGTGTCTCCCAAAGTTACATGTTCTTCAGACACTTCAATAATAACAATGTTTCAAACTCTTTGTTAATTCAAGATCAATATTCAGAAATCATCGTGACCACATGGTTACCTGAGGTTCGACCAGTGCCTTGTCACTGGTACCAGTAATCTCAGGTTCCTGACCACGTCTGAGGCAGGAAATCTAAGAGTCTTTTCCTCCACAGAACCAAATGAGGTCCGCCCTGAAAAGAAGTATCTGAGAGGTGTTAGTTCATAATCTTTATTATTTTATTACCATGCAGGCTGCACGTCACCTACGCCTGTGGCGTTATACGAATTAGACGTGCAATTACCCTCCTGTGGCGTACAGACAGGTGGTGTGGTCCCATTGGACGCCACTGAGAACAGAACAGTTAGCGTAGCCATACGGCGTAAACGCTTAGACTCTTTAAACATCGAGTTTTCTCTGCAACAGCGATTTCTCGTAATGTTCAGTAACAGGCTGGCAGTCATGCTACTATAATGTGCCAAAACCAGAGTTATGAAGCATGAGAAGATCAGACCTAATAATTTGGCTTTCATTCACTGCACCAATCATCAGAATCAAAATACACAAATTCAAGTCATTTATTAGTCTTTGAAATCAAATCACAGATCTTTGGTTTCAAAAAGGAAACAAACCCAAAGGGTTAACCTAATACTGCACAACTTAATGACTGTTCAATGAGAGGGATATTACGTGTCCTGGCTCTGGAGCCTCTAACATCCTGTTCAACTGCAAATGCAGCAAAAAGCAGAATAAAAAATCTCAAACTGCTTTTCAGTTTATTTTGTATGTTGACTCTTCTTAGAATAATAAAAGATTAAACATGGTTGCTGTTGGTTTTTTGTTTTGCGTTTGTTATCATTAAAGTCTATCACTTGAATTCATGTGTGTTTTTCACAGTTTCTATTATCCAGGCTTTAAAAATAAGCTCTTAGGTTTTGAGCAGAATCAAAATTGAGCCCTGCAATGTTTACTCGTTTATTTTATTACTTTTTCAGTGTCTCGAGCCTCTTGGACGGATTCCTTTTCATCCTTGGCTCCTTGGCATGAGTCGGATGAAGCTCTGGCAGGTTTCTTGTCTGTGGCCTGAGAGGTCACATTTACGTTCCAGTGTTTCCGTCTCAGTCTCGTTTCCTGGCACAGTCTTGTTCTTTGATGTCGATCCTTTCTGTCCCACAGGTGATGTGTGAGACTGTCTTCTTCCATGTTGTCCGGTCTCGATGTGTAGTTCATCAGTGTTTGTCATCCTCCCTCCTTTTCCTGAAGCAGGACAGCATTTACATCACCACCTTCTTCAGAAACAGCCGACTAAAATAATTCAGCAAGAGCTGCAACATGAGTTTGGGCTTGTTTGTTTGGTTCCTGCTGTGGTCCCACTCTAGGTTGTCCCATCCAGTGCTGGGTGTCTCTTTGTCCTCTTGGAGACTCTCGTGCATTACAGTTAGTGTACATGTTCCTTAAAGCTGGAGGCTCCTTTCTGGTTCGTGTTCCTCGCCGTGATATTTGCTGTCGATGCATGACAGGCTGGCTTGGAGGCAGCCCAGCTGGTGGCTTTGGCTGCTGTTGTGCCTCTAATGCTTCTGCTGCTGCTTGTTGTATCTCTTTCTCAAATCCATAGATGTTGCTGTAGCGGTAGACTACTGTTCCCATAAGGCTGTGTGTGGGCGGAGCTTCCGGGTTACGAGTAAAGTTGGAAAACATCACCCAAACACGCTGAGTCCAGTGTCATCATTTATACGGTTGCCACCGTTCGTCCGACCTTCACCTGTGTTTCACCTGGTATATCAACCTTTTATTTAAATGTTTCACTTCTTCCTCTTCCTGCTCTTCCTTTGTCCTGTGTTGGTGCACATAATGCTGCAGGTGATGCATCCGTAGGATAAAATCCACATTGTATACACAGGAACTAGAAGTGAGAGTGGCTTGGAATGAACTGCACCACTGCTATTCAAAGTTAGCTCACAGAATCAAATAATCCAAAATAAAAACCTTAAATTCTGTTCTAAATGAATGTTTTAACTCCATTGTTATTTATCTAAACTATACTTAATCTGGCTTTTAGCTGAGCCAAACATCTCGAGTAGTTAGACAGAAAAACTGCAGTATTACTGCAGGGAGCTTGTTACAAAACTACATCTGCTGCTGATAGATTTAATCAGCGGAGCTACTGAGAAGTGGCGCTGTGGTTCTAGCCGTGCAAGCCATTTAACAGCTTTAGAAGCCTTGTAATCAGCCACACGGGGCCAGTTGACTATGTGATGCATTTCACCACGGGGCTGTTAGCTTTTGAGATACTGGTAATTCTATGCTCCACCAATTAAAAATGGAATAACTAATGAAGCAGGAAAGACATTCACAAGCTGTTTCCAGCTCCTGTGGCCTAGTCCTGCTGGACAGTTTACATTTTAATAAATGGAAACACGTTTGTAGCTGTAAATACAGGACTGTTCAGCAGGTGTGTCTTACTTTGTCTTTTGGTGTAACTAAAGTATCATATTACAGTTGGGTAGTCTTGAGTCTGGTGAAAAAAACAAACATGGTTCCAACTTCAACAAGGGGGCCATCTTTGGTATCTGGGAAGTGACAGTCATGCTTACAGTGCGGTTACAGTGCATCCTCTCACTATACTGGGAAAAGGGAAACCAGTCAAGTGATTTATAGAAACATGTGCAAACAAAAGCAAAAGCAGTTTTTATTATACGATAATAAAACATCTGTACTTGGATGATCACAGCAGCCAGGTCCGGCTGATAGTGTTGTTGTTGTGTATTTTGGGTTTTGTTACCCTGTTTTTACTGCATTGTCAGTGTTTGGGGTCAGAGCACATTTTGAAAACAGATCTGCAGTTTCTTCTTCACTCACTATGTGTTAACAGACCTCTGCTGAATCATACCTGTTATTAATCTGTCTCTCTTCCACAGCATGTCTCTTCCTGTCGCAGCAGATGGCCCCGCCCCTCCCTGAGCCTGGTTCTGCTGGAAGTTTCTTCCTGTTAAAAGGGAGTTTTTCCTTCCCACTGTCACCAAAGTGCTGCTCATAGGGGGTCATATGATTGTTGGCTTTTTCTCTGTATCTACTGTACAACATAAAGCGCCTTGAGGCGACTGTTTGTGATTTGGCGCTGTATAAATAAAACTGAATTGAAGTGATGAGGCTTAGATGGCCAAAGCCTCATCAGAAAGGCCAGATTTCTCAGGACTTTCAGGTCCTGACACATATCTACTGCAGATACAGTGGAACCCCGACTTACGAATACCCCGTTTAACGAAAGATTCAAGTTACGAAGGCACTGAATGGCAATATTTCTGCCCGTGTTACGGCAAAATGCCCGAGTAACGAAATCCGCTCGCTCTGATTGGCTGAGCCTACAATGCCTTCTGAATCATGTGACAACCCCTTGGCTTCGCTGTTCCACTTGAACGACATTGTTCTAGTTAGCAATTAGCCTATAGCCTATCGTTCAGCATCGCCTCACTCAAAAGGCGGGATGGGTGCTTCGACTTCGACCCTCGGGAACGGATTCATGTCGTACGTCGGGGTTTCACTGTAGTTGTACTTTTTTAGGCTTGTCATTTCATGTTAAGGAAACACTGCACATCATCAGAGATATGCCACGTTTTTGGCAAACAGCTTTTTGTGTTTGTGCAAAAATATGTTTTATGTCAAACGTTTTTGTAGATGAGCTAAAGAAACGGTAACAAACTGTTGGCTCGACGGCACTGAGTGCTTTTTTGAGCTATATTTACAATTTACTTTAAATTAAATAAACAAATTGATTTAAACCATTTTTAACTAATGAGAGAGTAGAAAAAAAGTAGAGTATGGAATCATCCATTACACAGTAGTAAGATAAGGTAGTACATGTTTTTATACTGGGCTCAGTTATTTGAGTCATGAAACCAGTGACACCATCAAGCTGCTTCCAGCAGTTCCTGCAGAGCAGCTCCTCAGGACCGAGCACCGCCACAGGCTCTCGGGGTTCACTGAGCCTCACTGCACTGTCCCTCTGACCACAGCCACTACCTGACTGTGCTTGTCTGTTTAGGTGTTACTGGTGGTTTCTCTACATGTGAATCCAGTTTCATTCAGTGACACCGACTTCTGTTTCTTTCATTGGTTTGCTGTAAACAATCTGCGTTCAGTATTCTGTCCTGGCTCTCTGACATCTCCCACTTACATGTTTTCTCTTTACAACCTTCACATTTTGTTTGTGCTTACTGACAATTTCATACGCAGCTTACTGGGAACAAGCAACATCATTACCACACGTTTGATTTCCTTCCTATAGGAACTGTGTATTCTTTGTCCTGTTGCAGCTCTGCTTCCTTTCAATCAGTTCAAAAGCTTCTTATGGTATGAAAATGCTCACTTTCAGATCTCCATGTAACTGCAGTCGAAAGCTTTCTCCTAACCAATTGTCATCATGTTTTTGATAGATGGGTTTGAGACGACACATTTCATCTGCAGACTTTTAGTCTAAGGAAAACTTTTAACCCCATTTGGACAAGTTTTAAAAGGTCATTACTGTAAAAAACCAAATGTAGACTTTATGTTAAAAATAAACGTAAATAACAGTTGAGTTTTTTAGCATTAAGACATTAAGGGAGAGCAAGCCAAGCAGTGCTGGTCTAGTGAAATCTAAAAATAGACACCAGTAAGTGTTCGGCCTGTCGCGCTGATGGAGACTAGCGTGTTGACCAAGGACTGTATACGCCTCAATTTTAAGATAGTAATTAAAATCCATACGACATATGTGAAGATGTTTCCTTCAACTCAAACCAACTTGATAAGAAAATATGAGTTTATTAGTTTGACCAGATCCCATCAGCTTTCATGTCAGGGGGACTATACTGCAGCCAGACACCAGGGGGCGACAGACGTGTTTGGGCTGCACTTTGGAGAACGTCAGGTTGTTGCGGTGTAGGCTACAGTCAGCGTGCTGGACAAGTTGGCCTGTTACTAACCACCTCGACAGCATGTGTGATGGCAGAAACCTTCAATAACTCATTCAGCACGTCAGCAATGAAACTCTGATGATGGAGAGATCCTGCCATGCAAGCAGAACAACTTAACTCTCTGGACTCCTTTAGGTGGTGTCGGAGAGGCGGATGTTGTGCAA
>NC_135182.1:1640000-1647500 GCF_041146795.1 Maylandia zebra
TTATATCCACGGGCGTACTTCTTCCCAGGGATCTAGAAGGACCGAGAACAACAGAGGAGTGCATTTAACCAGTGCAGATGATGACGATGATGATAGTTGTGTCAGCTTCGCTGAGCTGCCTCTTGGACAACATTCCTTCAGTGGAAGTCATATTCAGCCAGGATCCAAATGCCCTTCTGAGGCTTTGTTTGTAAACTGGAGGAGATTGTTCCAGTATGTGTCACCCTTCTCATTCTCTGCTCTACGATCTGGGCTCACAACAAAATGTCAGGTTACAGCCCTCCGCAGTGTTATGGAGCCTGATTCCTGCAGCAGTGGGAGGCGAATACGTCACCAGTCAATAAAGAGAAAAGGTCAGACCCAAATGTTTCCCCACAAGACCGATGATACAAACAACCTCGTAGAATATTCCACATCTGGCATTTGCCATCGAGTAACTACGAGCGGGTCAATAATTCAGCAGAAGGAAATGAGCTGCATCGTGTCGCCAGCGCCGCACTGGAAAGCTTAGCGAGTTCGGTATAAACGAGGAGGATTTATACAGCAGCCTCGATATGGTTACACAAGCTGTAATAAAGTGCTCAACAACGAGGTCAGGTCAGACTCCATGCAGCACACGGAGACTGAAGATGCTGTCAGACGGGGAACGGCAGCCGCACGCTGTTGTGTGGTGAAACGCGCAGCGCTGTGATCTCCAAACACATCGTCTGCATCCTTGGAGCTGCAGATGTGCTGAATGTGGCTCAGGGGCGTCATTCTCCTGCCTTTGTGCCGCACTGTGTTTCTGTGCACTCTGCTGCTCCCAGCTGTCAATGAATGGCTTTCAGGGAAACCACAGAGAGCAATGTGGTGTGTGTGTGTGTGTGTGTGTGTGTGTGTGTGTGTGTGTGTGTGTGTGTCACATTACAGGCAAAAATACCCATCAGCTCTGTGCGGGTGGTGCAGTGCTTTGCACACACAGGCTTTACCTCAGCGGGCTGGCCCGTTCCTAACGGCTGCACAGATATAGTCGTATTTTTTCGCTGTGACTGACTTCAAAATAAGAGCCAGGAAAACGTGTGTGTGGACGCCTACGTGTGTGAATGTAAGAACTGCAGAACGAGGAGACGTAGGGGACTCAAACCGAGGCCACGGCTGCATCTAATCTTTGATGACTCTGAACCTCAGTGGTCTGAACGTGATCTCTCTACAGATGTCAAAGCACCAGCTCAGTGCGGTCCTGTTCCATGCAGCTAATGTGACATGCGTACATACCGACTTATAGGCGTAGTATTTTTGATCGTAGTCGTGTGCTCCGATGGTTATCTCTGGCAGGAACCTGGGTATGTGGGTCAGGGTTGCCACCCTCTGTTTATCTTCCACACTGTCAAATGCAGAAAAGGGTAGAAAGCTCACGTTTGCATTCCAGTCGAAACGGTGTGTAAAATACATCCCAACACTCACAGCATCCTCATGTGGTGGTAGCTGACATCATCCTGCTCCACCCACGGCCCCTTTTCAAACTTCAAATATTCAATGTCTTCTGCCACCTGTGGACAGCGTGCGAGGCATCAGCCACTGTGTTTGTTTGGAGGTGAAGATGACATCTGCAGTTTAATCTTACCCTTTCAACATCTTGAGCCTGGGTTGCATCATAAGCCAGCAGCTCTGACGTCTCACTGAAAAGGAAAAGTGGAGGTGGGGGAGGTGGGGTGGTGTTACACAGAAACCTTCTGGGTCTTTCACACATTGCAGTGAAATTGTGTCCACTAATGCCCCCCTGCTTCCAGCTGTGGTGACAGTATAACAACAGTAATGATGTACTGAGGCTATATTACTGGAATATGAGCAAACGGTCACAGATCACTACTGAACTCAAACACCATGATGAGGAGACGACAGGAGTCCTCCTCTCTCCCTAATATTTGACCTAATATTCCAGCTTGAATCTTTTTTGAACACAAAAACAAGCCAAAAACTGAATTTTGGACAGATTGGCAGAAGCATTTCTCTCCCTTTTGTGGTCTGAAACTTTTGAGTCACCTCTGGATTTGGTCTAATATACTTTTAGGTAATTATTCAACCAACACGAAAGAATTTCGTGTCTAAATGATGTTTTAGGCAGAAGACTACGCCTGTCAAAGAAACACTAGGCCGTATGCAGTTAAGCCTCTGCCTTGAAGCCAGTGTCCATCCTTATATAAAGACTCTGGTCAGATATCTAACAGCATATGTAACAATCTTACCTGATTTTGGGGAGAAACGTCTTCTTGTAGCCCTCCTCGATGCTCTTCAGATATGGCAGAGGCACATTTTGAAGGTAGGACTGAGAACAAACACATGTAAAACATAACTCACCTATGAGGTGGTTTTCTTTTTATTTTCTGCTGTTCTAATGAAACACTGAGCCGACATCCTGTCTCCTGTCTAACAGAACATGTGCCTCTACCTTGGCGCTCTGCTTCAGCTTCTTCTGCACCTCCTCAGCTGGCAGGTCCACATAGATGACGAGGTGTGGCGGCAGGAACTCACAGATGCTAATGTCTTTGATCTCGTTGTAGTGCTGCACACCTGCAAAGCCACAGGTCGCACACATCATCACCATCAGGTGAAAAGTGGGGAGATGCTGCTGATTATCTGTATGTGTTGTAATACTCGCCCCCCTGCTGTTAGTGATGCAGAAGCACTTACACTCCTTCCTAATGTAGCCCTGTTTGAACATGGCCTCCAGGAAGACCACATCACTGAAGGGGGAGCGCTCCAGGACCACTCCCTGACCTAAAAAACAAAAGCCCAGGATGAAGATCTCTGCCGTACGCATCAACTGCACTGCTGAGTCAGAGATACCTGTGGTGAGCAGGTGTTCGATGGCATCAGAGTACTGGAGCAGCCTCATGTTGTACATCCACAGCTGCAGCCTGTAGCTGTTTCCATCTGCAGCTTTGGGGTCTGTGTAGAACTTCTCCAGGCTGCACATCCCATTAAAGTCGACGGGGAGCGGCTCCTTCTCCCCGGTCATCTTGTCCAGGTAGAAAGTGTCAGGCTCAGGCATGTACAGCATCCCTGCGCACAAACAAGTAGAAGCTGTTGTCTGCAGCGTAAACTCCAAGCACCATGTGCCCACTCAGTCTAAAGCTGCGTATCGCTGTGGTGGGAAAGAATCCCTGTGATTAGATAATTACCCAGTTTGTCGGCCAGTTTCTGGGCCAGCGCTCCTTTCCCCGAGGCCAGGTTGCCATCCACAGAGATGACTTTGCTGTACTGCTTTAAGCGTGGCGTGGTCCTCTCCCCCAGAGCGTAGGCCCACCAGCCATATCGCAGGCTTCTCACCGAGCTTGTATGAACGCTGGCCTGGATCATCAGAAATCAATGAATAAAGCTCTAAATGATACGATGGGTTTGCTAATCACTCAAATGAACCATTATTCTATACATCGGTTGGTGTGAGTCAGTAAGTGTCTACACAAAATGAAAGAATCCAACGTGTACACATCAAAAATAAATATGTTACAAAAATGCTTCAATATGTCAACATTATATGTTTAATGAAAGCATTTTAAAGGACCCTGATATAACCAAACATGCATATCTGATTTTGCAGTAACTAACACGTGTACAGCTACTACCCTGACATAACCCCGCCCCCATCCCCACCCCTCAATGTTCACACGACTGTAGCGCAGACCTGACTCTAAAAACTGGATTAGGTACAGTAACATGCGATCAATGAGTCGATCAGTTCAATGTTGTTCTGTGTTTATTCCACCAGGTGTCAGGAGACCATCTGCTGATAGCAGGAGCATAAAGGGAGCCAACAACATTACTGCTGTGGGCTGCAGCCTGTTTGTGGTAACAGCTGTTGGGACGTTTTTAACTCAACTTGCATTAACAGAACATGTTGTCATCATCTCAGTTAATATTTCACTTGTGGTCAGCGGCGCCCAACGTGATGTATCTGCACTCACGGTGAAAACGGCGAGAAATCAGTGACCATTAAAGGCTGTCACGCCGAGCAGAAAGGACACAAGTGCAAATAAATGAGGGGATGCTGTCATTTATTGTCTTATTAATACCAATTACAGGGTTGATCATTCATTAAATGTATATTTTTCCTGTTATATTGCATTTAGTTAGAGAAGCTGTTTAAGTGATTCCAGTCAGATCACATCAGTGCTCGGTGCTGGCAGCTGCATTTCTAAAAACCCAGGACGAGTCATCTTTAATTCTTTACAGCCATCACAAACTTTTACATGAACACGACGTATTTATTCAACTGATATAAGCACAACGAACACGTAAGCCATCTTTACACAGCTTAGTCTCCACGTATTCAGATTCTTCTAAAGTGTGGTGCAGCAGCATCCACCTCCTGTCTGCATGTGCTGAGTTCAAAGTGACGGAT
Organism: Maylandia zebra; assembly: GCF_041146795.1. NCBI lineage: Eukaryota > Metazoa > Chordata > Actinopteri > Cichliformes > Cichlidae > Maylandia > Maylandia zebra. The sequence goes on from NC_135182.1 coordinate 1,644,382, forward strand.
GTGTTTTATATTCTATCTGCAACTAAATGCACTTAAACACTAACGGATCCATCCCTGCACTACAAGATCATCCATAAACAGAGGAAATGACACGTCTATGACCGGAGCTGGTAAGGAGCATGAAGCAGCTGCACTCAGCCTCAAAAACTGTCAGGAACAAAACAACATATTAGCATCACAACATCAGCTAATACGCACTCATTTATTTAGACGAGCTGCTATTTTAGTTAGAGCTGGAAGAGCGATGTTGTTCAAATCCAGGCTGCTCCATGCAAACAGGACCAGGACGGCCACAGGTGCACGGTACACAGGTGAGTGTCAACATTAAGACCAAGCCTGTGACTGAAGGGCGGTGATGGTGGCGGCTAAGCTAAGATAGCTTGCCCTTGTGAATCAGAGTGGAGCCAAGCCGGACAGAAACCCGGCACACCGCGGGTCCTTACCTTCGGCGCCGCGGTCACTACTCTGAAAGCAGCTGCTCTCGCCGGGATAAGCAGCCGAACTGTCCTCAGGGCCATGATAACCTGTGCACAAACCCTCCGAGCTGACCCGAAAGTCTTCGCAGCCCGGTGACGGAATTATACGTCACACACGCGAGGCCTCTGGGTACTTTGGCCCGTCGCACGCATTATACGTCGCATGGATGACGTACCGTTTTTTTTCCTCCAACTTTATTTCAACAGAAACTTTAACAGCAAACATAATACACGAAGAACACGTCGCACAACTGTAGTGCAACATTATAATACAGTGGAAGAAATAGGACCGAGGCAGGCGACACATACAGAGAAAAATGAAATGAAGAGAATAATAAGGATGAGCTTTATTTGTCAGCTGCCTGCAGCTGAGATGACAGACCCAGTCACAAACTTACATTGGGCCGACAGGTCAGGCTAGGCAGCAAAAAAAGGGATAGACAGTGAAATGTGTAACATATGGGGGCAAAGTCAGGGGGGGGGAAGGGGGTTTCTGCCCATGATGAAATTTTCATGGTTTTTAATGCTTTCATGTTGGGAGATGAACAAATTTAGTCACATAAAGTTGTGTTTCTCTCCTGAAAGTGGAAACCTTTATAGATGTGGTGTTTGATTAAAATCAGATCAATGAGTCAGTATAACCAAATAACACGTTTTGGTAAAAACATACAAATTTTGATAAGATGCTGTTAGAGATGAAACTTGTGATATCTTTCCATAACAGCTGAGTGAAGGTGCCAGACCAAACAAACGTGAGCAGGTCTGGTTTGGTCGTTAACGTCAGCGTTGTTGATCGTGTCATATCACACTTTTATGTGGAACCTATATGCTGTTACTGTTGCTAATGAAACATTGTACCTGTTTACTTGTTTGTGTTTTCTTTTTACAATAAAAAGCACAAATATAAAGTATCTATAACTGTAACGGTCTCAGTAGAGATGGAAAACGTCAACAGTGACTGAGCTGAGAGAGCAGCATAAACAGAACCAAGCAAAACACAAATGCCACACACTACAAACAAATGAACACAAACCTGCAGCTCATACCAGTCAAAGCTCAGGGTCCAACACCAAACGTCTCAGTGCCAGTGTGGGAGGATTCACACTGACTGTGTTTTCTTCTGTCAGGAACCACCAGCTGTACCAGGAAAAAGAAGCTTTTCTGTCTAAATGATGAAGATAATGTAGACAGAAAAGCCGGCGTGTTGTGCAGTGTGTGTTGGGAGAAAGCAGACTGTACATATAATACTATGAGGGCCAAGGTCACACTGCGTAACTTTGTATATGAGATGAGGAAGATAGGGAGGCGGCTCACGGACACACAGCGACTAATGTAATCAAGGTAAAAAGTAGCAGAAATCAAGTGTAGTTGAAAGAGACTTCGGTGTGTACTTCAAAGGTTACATTTGTGTTGCTTACAATGTCTCCCTTCTTAAATGTGTGATGGCTCCTTTGTCAGCTTTTATTTTTGGAGGATCAGATGTTAAAGCTTTGCTGTTAGAGAACAGCAAGAGCCTGCATTTTACAGCAGCTCGACTTTAGTCTGAGGACGACAAAGGCAGCCTGCAGGAAGGTGAGTGCAGACCCAAACAGAGGCAGCACAGCGGAGCCTCTGTCAGGGTTTGAGTTTTGTTTAGTCTTCCTTTCAGTTGTCACCTGTTTGTTTTCTGTGTCAGGAATTTTCTCAGGACTGAATTGGAATTTATATAATGCGGCTCTGAATAATGCCTGACATCTCACTGCTTCTTTGTAGCACATCAGTGACTCACTAATAAGGCAGGTGTAGTTGATCCGGTGTGGTGGAGATGCTGATGATTAGCCTGTCACAAGCAGGTTGTTATTTTAACAGCGCTGAAAGTGATGCATATCATCAGAAATCATGTATTCTCTTTGAAAGGCATGTTTCAGCAGTAATGCACTCAAACGTCATCTGTTTATAGTCTGATGCTCTGCTGCACTTACAGCTACAAACTCATTACAACTGCACCTGAATTCTCAAGACTTTATATAACAGCAGTCTGTCAGCACATGAGAGTGACTCACAGCCTGTTTCCTCTGTAGGCATGGAAACCACTAATGTAAACATGGCTGACAATCACACACTGCTTGTTTCATGGGCCATTCAGTCAAAGCAGTTCAGTTTTCCACCAGCAGACACAAGTATTCCCATGACTCTGCTGATGTTACTCTCAGCTCTGAATGCTTCTCACATGTTACACATCTCTGCTGCATTTGAACTACAACACAATTTAACTAAGTAATGTCCCACAGTCAGCTCAACAGGTGTGATATCAGAAAGAGAACCTAGAAACCATGGGCTCTGTTCATAACATGTGCATGTTATTCAGTCTAAGCTGAGTTATAGTCATTGCCATCCTGCAGATTGTATATTGGATGTGACAGCAGATCTTACTAAGGAGCAGTGCACACTCATACAGTGGCAGCTTGTAGGTTTGACGCCCACTCTGAGGCTATGCTTGTGTCAGCAGTGACCACGACGCTCTGTGCAGATGTCTCTGTGTCAGCTATGAGACAACACACTGCCAACTATGCATGTATCAGACATCAAGTGTGTAACAGGAAACGTGTCATGAATGTGGTTATTTGTGTTTCTCAGCTAACCTATAAAAAGGAGCGTTTAGAA